>NC_090816.1:83428387-83728387 GCF_000390325.3 Nicotiana tomentosiformis | reverse complement strand
CTTTGGAATTAACTCTGGTGTCGCGCTTGGTTTGAACGGAAACTGGTGTATTTCTTTGAGTCTGGTCCCTTCAACACTGGCGGTGCACCAGGAATTTGGTTCATTGGGTCGTTTATTTTCCTCATAAACCGCATGAGTTCGGTTTTGAAGGGATCATTACTGTTGTTGTTACCAGATCCGTTGTCGGTACCCCCGGCCTCGTCGAAGTCGACCTCACCCCTCGAGGTGTTGTTGTCAACCCTTTGCGATATTTGATTCGTGGGCGCACCGGGAGGAACTGGGTCTCTTCCATTCGCGTTGCTGGAAGCACCCGACAACGCTTGCCTTAATTTTGTCACGGCCTGGTCTTGCCGTGAGAGATGGCCCATGATGGCCTTTTGTTGTTCTCTCAAGATCCTCACTGTTTTCGCAACGTGCTCGTCCTCAGCATCATCAGGAGTCGGCTCCCGTACGTGTCGTGGATATCGCCCGCCATGAACTGGCGTTGCTACGTGCTCCTCGTTGTAGGTATCACTGATCGAATCCTCATGTTGAGACAAGTTTTTTTGTGCCTCAACGTTGTGTGTGATGTTGACGTCGTTAGCTGCCATTTTTTACGATTTTTGCTAAGAAACAAAAAAATAAACAAATTAGTAATAGATGCAAGGATCAATCCAATTATGCAACTGTCTAAGCCCCATGATGGGCGCCAAACTATTTACCCGCAAAACGGTACAGTTGAATTTATAGCGTGGTTTATAAACAAGCGAATTGATTTGATCCCAAAATAATAAATAAATTAAATTAAATGCAAGACTTTGCGTTAAAATTGAGATAAAATAACAGAAAACTTGTTAGATTTGTTGTTGTTTTAACAAATTGATGACTGGGTTTTTGCTTTTGTGAACATCTATTATACACCATCAATTATGGCAAGTTGGTCCGACTCCATTCTCATTGTTTTTCCTTCCCTACCAACTTGATTCTACCAATGCAAGAAAACGAGACTGGTGGTAGAATCAAACATCCCAATTTTATACCGTCCACCTGATTTCCTTCTGTTTGGACATAAATAAAATCTAAATTCTGTGTATCATAAATGAACTTTCATCCAAAAATTTGAATTGCATCTGCTTTCTGCAGGTAATAACAAAACCAAATACACGCAAAACTAAATGGTCATCCAATAACTTGAAATGTCTAACCAAACATATCGTAAAACCAGAATACTACAACTCTTTTTCCCTACAAGAAAGGCCAACTAAGGAAAAGCTGAATGAAGCGGAGGTAGAGGGAGGGGAAACCTATATAAATTTAATTAATACATAGCAAGAAAGCTTAATGAAATCTGATACATTTTCTTCGCTATACCAAAATTTTGAATGCAACCGGACAAAATCTTGTATTGTCAGCTGTCAAAAGAATTGTGTCAGCACTCCTTACCATCTGCGACCAAAGTTCCCATTACCTCTTCCCCCTCTTCCTCCAGAAAAGCCACCTCCGCCTCTTCTGTTAGAGAAGCCACCGCGACCACCACCTCCAAATCTTCCACCTCTTGGCTTCTCTCTCTCTTGCAACTGAGGCAATGCTTCCACTACCTCCAAATTTACACCATGTGCAGTTTTTTGGCCTGCAAAACCCATCAACCCCGCAGGAAAAGAGAAAGCAAAGAAGAAGAGGTTAGAAAAGCTACAACAGCTATGGTCCCCTATTAATCAAAGGAGGGGTGAAGTACACAAATAGCCCTCAAAGTGGATGGTCTCGAATTTTTGTCCCCGCTTACCCCATGAACAAAACTTCAAGTTTAACAAGTGTTGCCCTCGCTTGCCCCATAGGCAACACTTATAACTTTCAACCTTGAAGCTCTGCCCATGGGGGAAAGCTTGGGTCAAAAGTTAAAGACCACTCCAAAAAGAAAAATGTCTAATGACTGAAATTAACTTAGAATAATTCTGTATTACAATAGTTGGGTGATTATATATGTCCATGGGTAGGGGCCCAGCTACAGGAAAATGGAGAAATATACCTGCAAGAAAGTCGTCCAAGTCCTCAGCAGATACATCAAAAACTGCCCCCTTTCCATCGGCCGTCAAAGTAAGACCATTGATTGATTCAACCTTCTCCTCAGGCAGGAACCTCCTCAAGACACTATAGACAAAGCTACCAATGATTTGACAGTAAAAAAGATTAGAATCATTGGACTGAATATGAGACCAGCTAACAAGCTCTGCTCTAGCAACCAGCTTCATCATGTCTCGTGAAAAAAGAAACAAATGCAGGTCATAAGCTAAATCCTTTAACAAACTTAGGTTTCATGTTAATTTAAGAGCACTGCTTAGCACAACGAAATCTCTCATGCAAGATGCAGTAAACATGTGATGTAATTCACTACTTCCAATTGCGGACAATGAGAAACTTTCTCATTCATGAACCCATTTAGTGGACAATTAGAAATTCCGTTATCAACATTCATTTTCATATAAATGGGTAGAAACACTGATGTGGAAGTATGAACATTCACGGTTCCCCTGCCAACATCCTTGTTTGCGGTTAAAAAGATGTGATTTAAGTTTTCTTGTGCATATGCATAAGACTAAAAATGATAGTCACACTCAGCAACAAGATCACAAAATCTGAGGCATTGAAGTGCATAAAAAATAGATAATTACGAAAATATGACATTCAAAGCCTGCCTACAAAATAGTTGTAAGTCGAGAAACAATATATTTTAAACTTTGAATACTTACGAAGGTGAGAATATGGGCCTCCCACACTCAAGAAGCAGAGTAACACAGTTCTCCATAGAAGTAAGAAGCGACCGAGTCTTGATCTCAGAATAGCCCTGTAAAAGCAAGTCACAAGTTAGTCTAAGATCAGGTTTGCCTCCAGAAAGAATAAATAAAGACAACAGAAACATACAGCAGCCTTGGCAAGAGCTTTCGCAAGCAACTCTGCTGGTGATAGGTCAGAGGTATTCAGAAGCTCCTCCGCAGCAGCCTTAAATGCGGGTATGACACTACAGAGAGTTGGAAAAATAAATAAATGAAATGATACATTTAAAATTCACCAGGCACAAACGAAAAAACATACCTATCGGAGATTTCAGCAATTATATCAGCAGCTTCTTTCCCAGCTGCTTTAGCAACATCAGCTGGCTGTGGAGCAGATAAATGCTCAAACTTCACACCAGATTCTCTTTCAATTCTAGAGATGTTGGACTTCCTTGGATCATACAGAAGTACAGCAACACCAGTATTTCCTGGAATGTGACAGAAAAAATAAAGCTAGTACGTATGCTCCCCTAATTTATGTAAGCTAAAAAAACAATTCACAACATCAGAAGCTCACCTGCCCGTCCTGTCCTTCCAGATCGATGAATATATGCTTCAACATCACTAGTGGCTTCACACTGAACAGAAATATCACATTCAGCATTCAAATACCAATAAAGTTTAAGAATCAAGTATGGAACATGAATGCAGTAACAAACCTGGATGATTAACTGAACATTGTCAATATCCAATCCACGGGCTGCCACATTTGTGGCCACTAATGTCATGAATTTTCCTGATCTGAATCCTTTAAGTGTAACCTGAGAACAAAATACAAAAATGAGTCTGGAAGGTTGTCAAAGGAGACACTCACACCATAATTATCAATGAGTCTGAAAGGTTGGTGACAAATACTGTGTATTTCATATATTCGTATAATCAACATTGTAAGGTGGTTAATTCAAAGGAATTGCCATCCCTCAAAACAGAAGGGGGAATCCAAAAAGAAGGGGGGGGGGGGGGGGAGAGCATACTAAAATGAAGCATGTATATCAGCAAAATTATTACCTCACGCTGTGACTGCTGTATCTCCCCATGCAAAGCACTTGCCCCAGGCAACAAGCCAGCTAGCTCTGAAGCATACCCCCTTGTCTCAGTAAAAATTATAGTGCGGCCTCCACTAAGTTTTCATGGAACAAAAGATTTATAATCATTTCAGAGGTTCAATATCATGCTTTAAATGGAAGATACGGGAAAATGAGATGCGACCTACCTGCTGTAGCACCGAATGATATCGGGAATCAGCTGAGATCTTGCAGAACTAGAGCATGGAATAATAATATGCCTCACATTTTTACTGGCCTTCATTTTCTCATTACCAACAAGGTCAACCGTTTTCTTATCAGGTTTCAGAAACTTAGAAGCAATCTGACACCAAAAACATGTTTCAGTAAGAGAAGATTATTAGAGAGAGTGAGAAGTGTAAGCTCAGAGCACAGCAGTTGTACATGCCACCACCCCTCTAATCCCCAATTTCAAGGTGGTCTGTTTACCAGGGCTTGGGACAGAGAACAATTTAACTGATATATAAATGAAAGGGCATGAAATATTCCCCAGTAATGGATACTGTACTATGATTTCAAAAACAAAAGATATAATGAACGTACATGCTTCACCCAGTCTGGCAAAGTGGCACTGAAAAGAATTGTTTGAACTTGGCTTGCATCTTCGACCTTGCCTTTGGATAAGGAACAAAACATACAGAAAAGCATAACAGTGTCAATAACCAAATAGAAAATTCCTCAACAGAACAGTAATGCACTGGCAAATTTCAGCTGTCAAAGAATTTCATCCTAACATGGGTAACAAGCATGATACAGATATGGAGAAGTGGAACCAGATAGCAATAAACTGCTGCTCATAGCATACCTAAAATAAGTTCGACATCATCTACAAAACCAATTTTTAACATTTCATCGACTTCATCAAGAACACGGAACTTTAAAGACCTGAAATCAAGATTTCCCCTTTCAATGTGGTCCTGCAGCAAATATTTGAAGGAGTTAATTTTCACTCCACAATAGTGGATGAAATTCAACCTGTAAACCAGCAAACACTACCTTAATTCTTCCAGGAGTACCCACTACAATATCAACTCCTCTTTTTAGTTGAACCTGTTGTGCTCCCATGGGAGAATTTCCATACAAACAGCATGAAGCGAGCCCCATAGCCCGGCCATAAACTTCAAAGTCCGCAAACACCTACAATTAACAGATTAATGCGATGCTATTTGTGAGAAAATGAGACCCCAATTTGTTTATACTCAACGAAGCAACCACCTAGAGAAGGCTGATAATATATACCTGAAGTGCCAATTCCCTAGTAGGTAAAAGCACCAGGACACTTGGAGCCTTCCCATATCCTGTTTTTCGCAATGCTTTAGTAGGACCATTTGTTAGGGACTCCAATATGGGCAAAACAAATGCCAGTGTTTTACCCTGCAAATATAGAAAAAGTCAAGTCATTTTCTGCTTTACAATCTTGCTAACCAAAATAGTCAAAAGCACTATCATAAAATTTCTAGCAGCTGTGAAAGCAATAGGAAAATCAATTTACCATTAACGTTCATAACATGCGGACTAAAGTTCACTCTTTCCATTTAGCTTAAATTCTTGATGAACGAATAATTTGTAATAGGAAACAGGCAACTCACAATTGACACACAAACTTCTCATCAAAAGGGTATCATGTGCATAAACAATAAACACAATCCAAAAATAAACTTCCCTCAAGGGAAACCCATACATCTCTAGCGACAGATAGACCAAAGAACCTTTATAGTGGACTCTATGCCTCTTCCTAGTAGACATTACAGTAAGAAATATGGTATCTGTTGGTAGGAAATAAAAGTGCGAAATAAAACCATACAAAACATGGCAAGTGATGTTGATAAGTCTCTAACCAAGCTCAGTAACCATTTTAGTCCTTATATTATAGGATGAAAATAACAGGAAAAACCAGCTACGCCTAGGTATATATATTTCGTGGATAACACAAGAATGAAAGCCACAAAAACAACCAGCAACCCCAGGGCCAGAGATAGTGCTGGATAGTTATAAAATCCCAGTTTCTCATGAATTTATAAACATTGGTTATGTTCTAAATTAATTATGCCTAATAACGCAAACTAAACCGACAATTACAATAACAACAACAACCACCAACTAAACCAGCAAATAACAACACCTTAAATATTCACAGGGCAAGTAAATATGCATGAATTGATACAATAAAGAGCTGAATTTATACCTGACCAGTACGAGCTCGTCCAACCAAATCCGACCCATCAAGAATATCATCAAAAGTCATAGCTTGAATAGGGAAAAGTGCTTCTATTCCTTTAGCATTCAAAGCCTCTCTTAAAGGCTTTGAAATCCTAAAATTAGACAACACATTAGGATCCTCCACTTTCTTCTCAACAACCAATTCTTCCTCCTCCAATTTAGCCTTCTTATTCCTCTTCCTATTTTTCTCATCTATCGGCTCGCATATCTCGGAGCTCGTTTCACTCTTCTGCTCTTCCTCATCATCAAAGTCCAAAGTTTTTCGCTTTTTCTCTTTCTTTTTGCTCTTCTTCAGCTCCTCTGAATCAGACCCAGAATCAATCTTGGTCTTTTTCGATTTTTTTTCTTTGCTTTTCTTATCAGTAGGAGTTTCTAAATCATGGGTGTCGGCGGGAGTTTTGGGGGTCTTCTTCATTTTCTTCTGGGATACTTCGGAGACCATTGTTTCAGTTACAGCAAGTGCAGGCATGATAGATAATGGGTTGGTGACTTTGTTTGTATGGGTGTGAAGGGGGATGCTCTCCTGCTGAAAACGCTTGTGGCAGTTAAGTGCAGAAGCAGGAGAGGAAAGAGGAGGAGGAAAGGTTTAGGGTTTGAGGTTTTATAGGAGTGGAAGGGTTGAGGGCCGTTGGATGGATGTACGTGAGATTGAATGCTTACCGTCCGATTTAATGGACTTACTCGGGGATAATTTTCGAGCGGAAGATATTTTTTCTTTCTTGATCAAAGTGTTGGAACAAAAATTTCAACCTATGTTCATTTTGGATCCGCGGTTTAGTAAATGATGACACCTCGTTAATATTTTTGCATTGTACAGCCTATCTAATTATCTTTCACTTGTGGCCGACATAAATCCGAAAAATCGAATTCCGAACCGAATTAAATTAATTTAATATTTCAATTTTAATTTTTTCGGTATTTTGATTTTTTTTGGTACAAAAATTACGGTATTTCGGGAGTTCGATACGTTATACGATATTGGATTTTTGATATTTCGGTATTACCGAAATATTTTAGTCCAAGCCCAACTTTATTTTTATTTTTTAGCCCAATAACCTTAAGTCACACCCTAAAAGTCCAAAACCCCTAATTCCCTAATTCCCTAATCCGGCTTAGAGGCAGACAAGAAAAGGAAAAGCTACGCTACGGGCAATATCAAAAAAAAAACCATTTCCCAGTTTCCCTTTCTATTTTCTAACCTAGGTCAAAATTTTCAACTTTGCTAGTTTGCTTAGTTGTTGCGGATTCACGAGTTACGACTCACGACTACAATAGCTTCACGACCTCGACGATGGCGACTCCTCTCCTCGGCGATTGCTTGTTTGCTCATTGTTGACCTTCATTCAAGTTCATAACTTCTCTATTCTTCATTGTTGATCTTCATTCATGCGAGCTATAATCACATTTCTGAGTTAAGTTGCTTTTTAACTGAGCCGTTTGTTTCAATTTCTTTGTTCTTGTTGCTTACAACCTTGGTATGTATTGATACATGTCATTGATTAAACTGGAATTGGCAATCAAATTAGAATTTTCCTGATTAGGATGTTAAACTGTTTAGAAATTTTCATTGTGAAGGAGAAAAATCATTCATTGTCACTATGTTTCTATCTTCTTGTTTGACATTTGCTTTCAAGTATGTCAATGATAATGCCAAGTTTATGTTTTATGACGTTTTCCCTTCTCCTTTAAAGCTTACTGAATGAGTTGTCACTATAAAAGGAATGTCATAGATTCAATTTGGTCATTTACTCCAAATAGTTTTTTCTTATGGTGTGTGATCTGCCCTTGTACTAGGCTGTTCTCTGCTCATTACACGACCATTCGCCTTTGTAGTATTTTGCTTGTAGTGTTCTATTTAGTGTTTTGGTTTTAACAATTTGTGTTTATATTTGTTTTAATTTTGTATAGATGGCGGATGAAAGTAGAGTAAGTGATGTTGGTTCAACTGAAAGCTTACCTATTACTCATGATAACAACGCCAACACAATTGATACTCAAGATTCTAAGAAAAGAAAAGTCATAGAACCTAGATCCGAAGTTTGAAAATATTTTGATAAATTTCAGGAAAATAGGATCGGTAAAGCAAGGTGTAAATATTGTAAGCAAGCTTATGCTGCTAATTCATCTAAAAATGAAACAACAAGATTGAGAAACCATTTGAATAGATGTAAAGAATACCCAGACAAAGGATAAACTTTCAATCTTGCCAAAAATAATGGAGGATCGCTTTGGAAATTCGATCAAGAAGTGATTAGGAGGGCTTTAATTGAGATGATAGTTATTGATGAACTACCATTTAGCTTTGTAGAAAAGGAAGGCTTTATGATGTTTATGAGAATAACTCAACCACTATTTCATCTTCCTTCTCGTAGAACAATAACAAGGGATTGTTATGAAGTTTATGGTGAATTGAAGCAAAATCTAAGAATATATTACACTTGTTTATGTTGTATGACATATTTGGTCGAATTATCTTTAGATATGAAAAATAATGGAAGCACTACTAGCATTGTTGATATATAGTTATAACTTGATTGGTAAGTTAAATACTCTATTTGTTTGGTGATAATGATATACTTTTGTAGTTTTGTTCTTTTATCATCAAAAAATTATATTATAACTTATGATTTTATTTTATGTTTTGTTAGGTTCAAGTTCAATCATGCCCCACGCTACTAAAGTGCGCTCACATGTTTGGGAACACTTTGAGGTGGTAGAAGGTAACGAAGAAGTTTACAAAGTAGAGTGCAAGCACTGTGGTCGAGTCTTCAATGTTCATCCAAACATGGATGACACATATGGTTTAAGGAAGCATGTCATGTCTTGTCTTGAGCGTCTTCCAAAAGTTCTTATTTAAGTTAGAATTCAGTGAATTGAGACAATCTATGTTATTTTGCTTTTATTAGACTGCCTTGTTGTTGTTGCCTTGTGGTATTTTGCACTGTTGCACTGTAACAGTCTAACAGAGGAGTCGACTTGGAGTCTTGGACTATGTTTAGACTTAAGTGTTCTGTTTTTTTGTAAGGTAAAACTAATTGGGTTAATTGGTTAAGTGTTCTGTTTTCTGTTCTTAATTGATTTTATTTTAGTACCAAGTGTTCTATTTGTTTTTAATTGATCTTGTTCATTAAATTATTTATTTAAGTGGGAGTTCTATGGTTTCTGCATATGGTATAGACTGCTGTTGTGTGATTGAACTGTACAAAAAAGAAGCAGCATGGAAGATTTTGGTCAATCTGTTATATCATATGTGTAAATATAGCAAAACAGTATAACTAAAATGTGATCATCTATGCAGTTTATATCATGCAGTTTGTATACCAAAAAAGAAGCAGCATGGAAGTTTGTTTTTTGGCTAAATTTCAGATCCCACCTTCAAATTCTTCTTTTCATTGTAATATTTATTTTAGGCTCGTAAAATGTAGCCAGTGATGTTACTGGAAATAATTATTGATCAACTTTTTGGAATAAGTTTGTAGTCTTGACATTTACATGGAATGATCTATTGAGATGACCAACATGGAACTGTTTATATGCCTTTTGAACTAACGCGCAAACTCCTCAATGTGCAGGGAAGTGAATATTCACAGTTTGTGTAAACTGCATGTGTTGCAGGTTACTTATCTTAGATTCTAGTAGTGTAATCACAAAATGTCCCTACAAGTTCTCATACAACAGGTGTGATACCGAAACCGTACCGAATCGTACCGAACCAAACAAGAAAATACCGAACCGTATTGAACTACTTTGGTACGGTATTTGGTATGCATAATTGATATACCGAATACCGAAGTACCGAACCATAATTCATAAATATTGTACCGAACGTCCACCCCTACTTGTCGTGATCCAAAATCCCACTAAATCGTGATTGTACCTAACTTAACTCGTTAGGCAAGTCAAACATCATAGGCTATAACTATAATGAGAAATTATTAATATTAATAATAATGGCGACAACAAAATTCAATACAAATATCCCAAGGACTGATAATACAATCCATGAGTCATTAAGATTAGATTCACAAAGCAGTTATGAAGAATGTTTGCAATATTTGTTTTAAGTTTACATAAACAGAAATATAGTCCTAAGCTATCATGAACAAAAGATAGCCCTGAAGTTGGTACGATGGTACGTCTCAAATGCATGGCTTCGTCTTCCACAACTACTCAGCTCCAGAATCTACATGTAAGGTGCAGAAATGTAGTATGAGTATAACCTACCTTATGTACTCAGTATGTATCTTGACTAACTTCGAAGAAGTAGTGACGGGGTTTTTAAGTCAAAAAATACTCACATTGCAAAACCTGTGCAACTCAATAACACATATAATACAGAGAAAATATTCTAAAAAGGCAATTACAGAAATAAGAATATCTATAGTAAAGGCGCACAACTACGATAGAAGGTAATAAACAAACTCTACCAATTAGACATGTTCAACAAATATAACTTGCACTTGTCACACTCACAAAGGGGTATGTATCATATAATGTGTGTGCTCAATACTCATACATGACTGTAAATATGTGCCCAACATGATCCAATTTCGTATCAATTGCCAAATAACACGTTCAAGAGAACCTTTCAAGAAGTCAATATAAATACATGATGACAACTTACTTATCACGTCAATCCGATACGCTACCGACTACTCAACAAAACATGAGATATTAACTCCATATAGGTAAATTCATCTTGACAATCAAATATCAAATATAACAGGAGCATAGGATAGCATGTTAGTTGTAACAAAAGAAAACCTGTAAAATGCACGATAAAGCGTAAGAATTCACTTGCACAATCAAGAAAGTCACTCTCGTACCACCACAATCAAGAGAATCATCCTCAAAACAATCACATAACATCATCAATAATGTCGCCATTATTTTGCTGCATGTGCAATATCAATAAATGTCACCCTTATTTTGCCACATGCGCATATCACCACCCTTATTTCGCCACACGGGCAAGCCCGAGACGCGCCGCGTTATTTCGCCCCATGCGTATAATAATAATAATTATAATTGCATGGCAAATATCTCGTGCCAATACCTAATGAATCCGCCCAAAATGTCTACATGTGCCATAATCATCACAAAGTAATATGCCAAATTTTTATCAAAGATATAAGCCCATAATTTTATCAACAAGATGCACAAGGACATGAAAATAATAAAATGTGGATGAGTGTTCAACATATAAGGCATGACTACGGCTAAATCAACTGTAGCAACCAAGTTCAAGTGATCATACAAAGGATCATATATGTGCCACAAAGTCCACATGTCCCAAAACAAGGCACAACACAAGAACAAGTACAAATGTGTGTTCATAATATACATATATCTACCTTCGAGGCAAACATAGCATAAATCTCAAAACTTTCTCATCATGTTCAAGATAAGGTACCAATAGCCTCAACATTACTCTAGCACGACTTATTTTACTCACGTAATTAATCAATTGAGTAACACATAGAATCAGGTAGAACACACAACCAAACAAGGCATAGAGTAATCTAGAATCTACCCCGAGCATGAATACCCATGGCACATGTATATACGCTCGTCACCTTGTATATTCATCACCCCCAAATGTAGCAAACAATACGAATATTAAGAAAAATCCCATCAACCATAGTTAGGCAAGACGCTTACCTCAAACAAGCCAAATCAATACTCAAAAAATGACTTCCCCGTGCGAATCAACCTTCGAATGACTGGAATCTAGCAAAAAACAACTCAATTATATCAAACAAAGCCATAAGAAATAACCCTAAACAATAAAGCTTCATTTTTTTTTTTATATAAATACACAAAGTCAACTTGAGTCCTACACCCCGGAATCTGACAAAACTCATAAATCCCGAACACATATTCCAATACGAGTCCAAATATACAAGTTTCATCCAAAATTAACTCCAAATTTGGGTTCAAAACTCCATTTTTCACTTTAATTTTTTTTTGCCAAAACCCCTCAATTTTTCGCTAGAATCACCAATTAAATACCAAGATCAAAAGTATAATCATGAATAATAATCAAATCCAAGTCAAGAACATTTACCCAATCCAAATGAGTGAAAATCGCCTAAATATCACCTCAATCCGAGCTCTAAATCTCAAAATATGATAAAATGAGCTCTAGTCCCAAAAATGACAACTTAAATACACTGCCCTGCAGTACCCTTCGCGAACGTGAAAGAAGTATCGCGTTGGCGAAACACAAAGCTGCTTCTGACCAAAATCCTCCTTCCCACACGAGTCCTGGCCCTCGCGTTCGCGATAGCTAATAGAACTCCTACTTAGCGAATGCGAGCTACACCACCATGAATGCGAAGGCAAAATCTCCCCTGCCAGATCTAGCTATACGTGAACATGATATCCACACGCGAACGCGATTCACTTGGAACCACGGCTACACAAACGCAATTTCCTCTCGTGAATGCGAAGCGAAACAGACCAGCACCCCATAACACTCATTGCAAATGCATAGGTTTGACCGCGAACTCGAAGAACACAGTCACATGCTGAAAATCAGCAACTCCAAATATCACCAAAATGGTCTGTAACCACCCTTAATCTCACTCGAGGCTCGCGAAAACCCGTCCATCAAACAAACAAGTCAAAAATATCATCCAATGTTATCCAAAGGCTTGAAACATCGCAAATAACATCAAAACCCAGAATCGAAGATCAAGATCATTCTATTAACTTTCAAACTTGGCAGAACGCCTTCGAATCCTACCAAATCAACTCGAATGAAACCAAACTTTGCACACAAGTTTCAAATGATAAAACAGACGTATTCCAAGTCTCGGAGTAATAATCCAAACCTGATAGCCTCAAAGTCAACTCATGGTTAAACTTATAAAATCCATAAACCTTCAAATTGCCAACTTTGGACAAATAGTACCAAATCCTTCTATGAACATCCTAATTCAAATCCGATCGTATGTTCAAGTCCAAAACTGTCATACGAACCTATTGAAACCTTCAAAACACGAATCTGATGTCGTTTATTCAAAAGTAAAACCTTAGTCAACTTTTCCAACTTAAAGCGTCTAAATTGAGAATCACTATATCAAATCAATCCCAAACCACTCGAAAATAAAAACCAACCCTCTTCCAATCTTAATTTTGCTGATGCCAGAATCCACATCATACACAAATATTATTCCTTTGACCCCTATTTTATTCCTTAACCCATTTCTCTTCCTTATTTTCTCAAAACCTCCCTCTAAACAGATCCGAGATTATGTTTTGGCTAACAACTCTCAAAATATAGATAAAATAGATTTGAATTTTGTTCTATCTCTTTCACGCCTTCTCTCTCACCCAAAACCCAATAAAACTTACTAAAATATAAAAAAATTATTTGCTCCTTCAGAAACTCATTAAAATTGATCGAAAAATATTTCAGGGTGGCAGATTATAAGAACCTTATTCTTAGAAAATATGGTGGTATTGGATTTTTAAGGTGTAAATGAGAAATAGAAAAAGGATGTTATCCCATACTGAATAAAGAGCGAAAAGACATTGGGCTTGTTACTACCTTAAAAAAATTGGGAAGAAGGTAATCCCTCGCGTCATCATCGTCGCTAGGCTGAGCTTTAGTTTCGATTGAATGATCAAATTAATTGATTAATATTTTGAATTAGTATTTTTCCTTTTTTTATGACTGTTTCTATAATATATAGTTACCTCATTTTTTCCTGAAAAGGCACTTTTTATGTTGTACCTGTCTATTTCACTCTTTCATTGCCTATAAATATAGAGGTTTTGCCTATATATCCATCCGTTCTATCATGGGAGAAAATAATCCATCATCTCGAGTACTGAGAGAGGATTAAATTGCTTAAGAACACAAAATAAATTTTGTGGGCTCGAAATAATTAATCTATTACGTAACATTTTTGTTATTATTTTTACTGTTTCGAACATAGGCGCTAACAGATGGACTACACTAGAAATGAAGGATAAGGAAGGGGAGGAGGGTATTTAAAAGTGAGCTAGTGAAGCATTTCAATCTTGATAATTTTGTTTAATATCAAAATCATAAAACCTAATAAAGCTGAGAGGGGTAGAAGGAAGGAAAGGAACTGGGGAAGAAGATAGGAAGAGGGGGGAATGTGGGTGCGGAAGATGAGAAGGGGTTAGGGAAAGAAGAAGTAGATGGGGAAGGGATTGAGGTGTTTGGTATATTTCAAATCTTTTTCCCTTTTTTTTTCTTATGACTTTTTAATAAGTTGTTTCATTAAAATAATTGATGCACTTGCTTTTAAGAGTGTGTAACCATATAATTATCTGGCTCAATAAATAAATATCATATAAATTCGGTCAATGGTCAGAGGGGTTTAATACACGAGTTTTGAACAAGTTCGGGTGTCTGAATGAAACCTGGTGAAGTAAGGGGGACCGAGATATCAAACCTATGCAAGTAGAAATGTCTAAGGCTATTTTACATTTTTTAATTGATGATTTATTTTTGTTCGATTATTAGGCTCATTTGTTACTGGTTTATGATTGCATGTTAGTGCGGAGGAAAATATTTCCCCAAAAATATAAATTTTCATGTTTGGTTGGTCAAAATATTATGAGAAATCTTAGGAAAATAACTTATTTAAAAATTCAAAAAATTACTTTGGGAGTAGGAAAAATAAGTTTCGTAAGTGGCATTCCGCACTGATTGAATTCTCTCCACCCGCACCCCCATCCCAAACCTCAACCCTATCACCCTGCTCCCGCACCTCGCCCCACCTCCATTTCACCCCTCGCTAAGGGTGGCAAGTGGGCCGGTCCTGGGCCTAAATGGGCTAAGTGAGTCGGTCCAAACGGTCCCGATCTCGATCCCAGACCGGTCCCAAATTAAACGGACCAAACAGTCCCGGGCTAAACGGTCTTTTTGTAAGGACCGGTCCCGGTCCGCGGGCTAAATGGGCCCAACGGATTTAAAAAAAATTAAATAGAAATTAGAGACAAAAGGATGTTAAAAATAATATCTAAGGCAATGCCTTATAAAATTTATTATAAAATTGTGACTTAAATTTTTAAATATTTTTTACTTCAAATTTAAAGTCTAAAGACGAAAATATTGTAAAGAAATATTCAAAGCAATGCCTTGTAATTTTATTATAGCATTAAAAAATATTGTAATATCTTTCAGCACAACAATGTGCTAATACCACCATTGAGAAGAAAAAGAAACTAATCAAGATATGCCAAAATATAAGTTACATAATACATATTAATTTTTGTTCATACAAGTTACATGGTATCTCTTACAAACTTCATAAATCTATCAAGGTCCGGAGGAATTTCCGTTGGTGGTGGCGAAAAAGTAGCTTGGTCATCGCCACTTCCGGGCGAAGCAATATCCTCCGCAAGTTCAGCCAGCATTTCTTCGTAAGCTTCGTCTTCATCTGGTTGTGATTCAGCAAGTCCAAAATTTCTTCTTTCCGACCGGATCCAATCTCTGAAAAGTACTAATTTTTCCAAGCTCTCCCTCATAGACGCTCTATAATCCCCGAGTTAAAGTCTTGCTTGACTGAAAGCGCTCTCTGATGCCATTGTTGAAGCTTGAATAGTTAAAATGTCTCGGGCCATCCTTGAAAGAACCAGAAAGTGTTTTTATTTGTCCTTCCACCATTCCAAAAGATTAAAGGAACCGTCAGGATTCACTTCCTCAATTCCCTGCGACAAATAAACTTCAAGCTCATTTAGTTGTGAAAAATCACTACTACTAGAACCTTGAGAACCCCTAAACCCCGCCCAAGCACTAAGTGCTCTTACTCTCGCAGTTCTTTTAGATGATTGAGAATGAGAAGAAGAATGAGTTGGAACATTTGGTCTAGCATGATTTAATGCAACTTGATAAGTATTAAAAATAGTTTGAGCATTTATTCTAATTGAGGCTATTGTTTCCGGAAGTTGAGACAATTCCTATCTTTAAGTGCTAAACCATTATAAACAGTTTCATACCAAAAATGAGGACCTCCTAATTTCATACAAGGATTTAACAAAGCAGAAACACCATAAATAGGGGGAATAGGGAAAAATATTTTTAAAACTTTTTTCTCATAGAATCAATAGCAAGTTTATAAATTTCCCCACCCTCTGAAAAATGAGCAAACAAATTTGCAAGTTCTGCAATATAAACTAAACAGTTAGAAATAGTAGGATAATATTACCCAGAAAATTCATTTGTAGCAATATGAAATTTTTCTAAAAAATCTACAAGTATTTTAACATTAGCCCAATCCCCATTTGTAAGGTGCTCATCATCATCACTTACATGTGCATTAAATGTTGAGTTTATGGGGTTTCTATATTCATATGCAACAACCAAACTTTCATACATGTAATTCCATCTAGTTGGACAAGGTTTAGGAACCTTTCTTTCTCTTAGGCCAAATTCATCGCATCTTTTAAAATATTCTCTAAGTCTACTTCTACGGTTTGAATAAAAAAGCCAGTTAAGAGCCATTTTAACCTTTTCAATTTCAATATTTAAAATTTTCATACCATCACCTACAATTAAATGGTAAATATGACAAATACATCTAACATGAAAAATATCACTAAATGCAGGATCTAGCGTAGTGGTAAGCAAGGCTATAGCATTTGTGTTACTAGTAGCATTATCCATTGAAATTGACATTATTTTATCACTAATGCAAAAATATCTACAAATATTTGTAACTGTGCTAGCAATAAACTGCTCTGTGTGACGTGAATTAATTATTCTATAAGAAATAATGCACTTTTGCATTATCCAATCCTCATCAATCCAATGACTGGTAATAGTAAGGTAATCACAGTCGTTACCACTTCTACCAATATCAGTTGTAATAGCAACACGATAATTTATATGAGTAAATAAATAGCGCAAATATTGTTCATATTCATGTTTATATTTATAAATATCGCTTTTTACGGTTGTGCGAGAAAAACCTTTATAAGTAGGATTAAAAATATTTCTAATATAATGCACAAAGTTAGGGTCAGAAAGGAAACTATAGGGTAGACATATAACAGTTATATTTTTGCCAATTCTTCCCGATCTTTTTTTGGATCATAATATAAAATACTACCGGTAACAGTGTTAATTCCCAGTTGAAATTGATTTGAACCGGTACTAGGGTCAACCTGAATAGGAGTAGGTATACTTTTCTCCTCGGTCAAAGCTTTCAGGCGAAGATATCTCACTCTATCTTTGTAACGACCCGGCCGGTCGTTTCGAGAGTTATAGCCTCGTTTTCCCCATTTCTACTTCTTTTCGTCTTATTCAGCTATATTATGTTATATCAGGTTAGTTGGTTCGGGTCCGGAAGGAACTCAGAGTGAAATGAGACACTTAGTTTACCGAATTGACGAACAACTTGTTGAAAATTGATTATCGTTGAAGACTTCAATTCACCAACTTCACAATTGTTTCACAAATTGTAACAATAAAGTAAGCAATAATAGCAATTATAGAAGAAAATTAGAGAGAGATTGTGATAGATTGATGATTTTGTAAGAAAAAATGTAAGAATGAGGGGGTATTTATAGTTGAAAATAGGAAAAAAGTGTAATTATAAAAAGTTTGGGATTAAAACAAAGTTGGGGGGTTAAATGGCTATTTTATAAATAGCCAACGACTATTTCTGACAGCCCAACGGCTATATTTTAAAAAAAAATAAATAAAATAAAAATAGCCGTTGGGACCGTTTGGCCCGCTAAGGAACTGGTCCGGTCCCGGACGGGCCAAATGGTCCCGGGCCTGGCGGGCCCAAAGCATAGGACCGGCCCAGGCCCACTAAAATCGGTCCAAACGGTCCTGGCCTGTTTAACCCGTTTGGCCCACGGTCCCGGGCCTGGACCGGCCCACTTGTCAACCTTACGCCTCGCCCCTCGCCCTTGTTCTTGACCCACCCAACTCTCACAGTGTTTTACATAGATTATATATATATATAAATACTCTTGGAATAATATTTGTTGCTTAATTTCAAACACCATAAACTAAGAAATATATTTTCCTTCGTAATAAACAAACTCTTAATCTTACATTTGGTTGTTCATTTAAGATATAACAGTCAATAATATTTGAATTTTATATTATGTCAAATGTCAATATTTGTTCATATTCTTGGAATTTTCCCATGGTATTCTTTTGGCTTCTTTTTAATTTTTTTCTTCTAGAAAATGAAAAACAATAATTTCATAAAATTCACTTATTGCTTAAATGTTTTTCACTCATTTCAGTTATATTTTACTAAAGCTAACTTAATTTCTACTTCAAAATTCGATACATCACTAAGCAGTTAAGTCTGTGATTTGGTATGTGCCAAAAGGTTGCCTTACTGTTTTTAACTTGCTTGCTTGACTGATCATTCCAACCGAATACGCGGATAAATCATCGACATTCAACTCTAACAATATAAGTTCCTTCAAATTCATTTCTCTCTCCAATCACATTGATGAGGCAGTTGAATATGTTAGCCGATGGCCGTTTATGGTAGAAGCTTTCTCTTTACTATTGTTCTCGCACTTCTTTGAGTTGTCTCCTTGCATGTTTTTCTATTGCCAGTGACATTTCTGTTGTGCCCTTTAGCCTAAGTTGTTGGAAAAATTAACCCTCACAGAAATAATATTCACGGTATATGACTGTAATAAATACGAATTATTAAAATACAGTAACCAACGGTAATATTAAGAGAGACAAGGACACCGAAACTTTTATGTAGAAAACCCTTCTGAATAAGGGAAAAATCACGGCCCGAGAGGAGCAACTGATTTCACTATAGCAAGGATTTTACAATTTGTAGTATCGAGTAAAATACTCCAATACCACTACACACCCAAAACAAATAACCCTCTTTTGATTTTTTCACCTCACTACAAATACCGCTCAAACTCTATATTTTTCCTTACAGAATATTTTGCTTCTTACTCTGTAAATCACTCTCTCTCTCTTCGTTTTGTGTATCTTTCAGCTGAGAGCCAACACCTATTTATAGTGCTTAGAATTGCTTCATTGATGTCATCAATGATGTCATGTTAATGGCAAAAGTCAAATATTACATTGTGAAACTAAGAAATGATCCGCCGTAAAATCTTCCTTACTATTCATTTAGTTGGCTTGACATGCCAAAGAAAGTTGTCTTTCTTTCACATGGGATGAACCCATCATAAGTAATTTTACAAGTAATCAGATCTTGATAGGACTTGTAGTTTGAACTGAGTCGGTCATTTTGGTACAATTAACTATATGTCCTGTCGAATCTGTTGGTATCCGCCCACAACGCTAGTGTATTCATTCCAGGGGAAAATCCAGGGGTGCGATGGCATATGCGTGTTAGGATTTTGTCATGATTTTCTTACCATATTAGATTTTACCTTTTCTTGAAGGAAGGTAAAAGAGTTTACCATAATTGTTGATACCCAATTTTGCCTTTATATTTTTAAAAAGTATTTCATATACTTTCAAAATATCATTTGCATTATTACCCAATTTACAAGGGTTATATAAACATTTTCTATAATTTTTAAATCTTTAAAATTGTTTTTTTTCGCATTTAATTTGTTCAAATATTTATTAATTATCTCTTTAAATTATTTTTAAGGTTATTTAATCATAAAAATTTATCATTCTATACCCTTATGCATTTTATAATATTTTATATTTTTTTACATAATTATATTTGTATTTTTCCTATTTTATCAATATTTTTGCAATAATGGCCTATATTCTATAAATAATTTCGTTTATTATATTATTTATGCCAAAGTAGTATTTTATATTTTTACAATGTTGAGTTATTATTTTCAAGTATTTTTTATAGCATAAATAATATTTTTACCATTTATAGACGTTTTAATAATTTATTTTTAATTAATTTTGGGGGTTTCAAGAGTTGGCCCAAAATAGGCCAATTTTCGGACAATTTCGAAGCCCAAAACATTTAGCCCGTCCCAATTGACCCCCAGAAGCCCAAAACCAAACAACCCAACAGGTCTGCCCCATCAACGACCCGCTTTACCCAACCCTAGCACCCTCTAATCTCGGCCGTTGATCTCAAATGATTAACGGCTCCTAATAAACCCTTCCCTTCTCCTTATAACCCCTCACCCTAACCCTAGAGACCATTTCCCATGTTTAGCCGCCTCTATGCTCTCTCTACTCCCCTCTTCTCTTCGCAAACCCTAGCCGTTGTATCCCTAAATCCTCTCCAAATTCGGCCATAATATGGAATCCTTTCGTGCTTCGCTTGCCTTATTCCGCTACTACTCATACGTTCGTGGTGTTACTTAGTATTTACCTAACTTTGGTAAATACTACCTTTTAAGACGGGCCTAATTGGCTCTAATTTTGTGAAGATC
The DNA here is from genome assembly GCF_000390325.3 of Nicotiana tomentosiformis. Classification (NCBI taxonomy): domain Eukaryota; kingdom Viridiplantae; phylum Streptophyta; class Magnoliopsida; order Solanales; family Solanaceae; genus Nicotiana; species Nicotiana tomentosiformis. Next base: position 83,707,929 of record NC_090816.1, on the reverse strand, counting down.
TGACCGATGTTTCATCTATGTATACTCTACAATGAACGATTCCTACATTTCTGGTCTGATTCATGGCCGTTGGACTCAACTAGGGTTTGAAATTTCTTTCACCCCTTTACCGGCTCTGTTGGGGATTGCATGTTATCTTTTCTTTCCTTATTTAGGTTTAATTGATTATTTTTCTTATTTGTTTGTCCTAATCTGTCATTATATAAACCCCTTCCCCGTTTTCCCTAAGACAAGAAAAACTATTGCTATTCTTTTACTCTCGCTTGTCCTATACTACTCTGAAACTTAATCTTTTGGTCGGCTGGAAGCCAAGGTCACCAAAATTAAATTATTGGAACTTTCTCAGTGTGAGCACTGCCCGGGGTTCTTCTGAAACCCTTGGGAACTCTGACGCACTGAGATTCTGGGGTTCTACTGCTTATCTTGCCATTGACGATTGAGATATTGCTGAAATTGTTCTTCTTGTTTACTTGTTTGTCAATTAGTAACTGGAAGTCCTTTGGCCTTCGCAGTTTCATATTTTGTTTGTGTTCATGAACTATTAGTGAACCAATATGTCGCCATGCTATCTCTGTTTACAACCCTATTTTCCTTAAAATTAGTTTGTGATTTTGAACTTCTTAACACTAGAACTTGCCTAATTTGGTAACCCGGATTATGGATTTCTTAAGCATGTCTCACTATTTTCTGTGTTTTCTCTTGTGAGGAACTAACTCATTGCCCTGAATGTGTTCGTATGCATTGCTTGTACTAGGCCATTCATGTGTAGCCTATTAACTTCCTCAATGATCATGCAATTTCTGAATATCATTACTGCGTGAACCTCTAAGACAAGTAGGACATGTTTTTTGTAACTCTAATATGTGTTCTTTGACTTTCTCAATTCTATATTTCTAAGTATTGCCCAAGACTTTCTAGGGTAAACCTCAATGTTTAGCCTCTTCTTGCATATGACTAACTGGCACTAAGCTTGATAATTACATATCTTGTTAACCTAGGGTTGATATTTCCACGAGTCCTAATGTCTGCTTGTTTTGTTAACCTAGAATCAACATATTCTCTCACCTACTATGAGTTCTTTAGAATCTTTGTGCTATAATTAATGTCCCTCATGTTAAGTTTCATGTTCAACTAAGTACGTTTCACCAAACCGTGCTACTAGTATACTGTGTAAAATCCTCATAGGAAGATTGTACTCTACCTTCTTCTTGTCTATGATTCTACTAGGTTGTCATATGAAGTCTTTAGGTTGGTTCTATTTTGAGACCCTATTTGCAGTAGTTAGCTAGCTTGTGATATCCTATCCTGTCATTGTTAATCTTGTTTTACTGGAATTACTTGCTCATGTGTCTCTTTGATGTCTTTCAACTTAGCATGGCTCTGTTTATTGGTTGAAACTGCAGCTATTTCAATTGTAAGAACTAGGTGTTTAAGTTATTCTATGAGTAGTTATGTATGGTTAAATCTGGCATCCATCAGCTTACTTGAATCATTTGGGCCTGGTGTGCTGGGCCTGCCTTTGGTATTGGGGGTTTGAAGTATACTGTCTGCACCTGGAGTTTGGGCCTACTGTCCGCATGAAGTTCTAAGCCTATTTGAAAGCCCAGATGTGTTACTAGGTTATTCTATATTTGTATTTGGGCCTGTAATCACTCAATATGGTCTGTAATAACTTGTAAAACTGAATGATGGGGAAATTAGTGAAAATGGGGGCTGGGGTATTCTAATTCTTGCATGAATGGGTAGAAAACCTATCCATAGGGCTTAATTGCTTTGTTTGCTAATTGTTTGACGTGCTTTAATTCCGCACACTAATAGAAATCATGCCTATAGGAACTCAAACACTTCACCTACTCAACCTGTCTAATGCCTGCACATTACCAGAAGCATGTTTGTAAGAGTTTAAGTACCTTACTTGTTCATATGTCTACTTCTATGCACTATCAGATGGCATGCCTATAGGAATCAAATATAAATAACTATTTGCTCAATTTGTGCAATTGCAATGTGATTATTAGATAGCATGCCTATAAGATCATATTAATATATGTCTTTGATAATACGCATTTAGATACCATGTCTGTAGGACCATAATTGATTAACTAATTGGCTATTTTTGTTGTTCCTATCACACTGCCGCCTAGATAACATGTCTATAGGAATAAACATGATAAATCTGCGTTTAAATACCCACTATTAGAGAACCTGCCTATAGGACACTGCTACTCGCTTAGAAAGCATGTCAATAAGATCAAACACGAGTAATTCTGAGTTTTCAAATGGCTTCACTGCCCCATTGCGTAAATCACTTAGAGATAATACAGATAACAGCAATGCCATGAGGTGTTCTTAAACGGCGTGGTCACATAGAATCCATGCCTATAGGGTTTTAAACAACTCCCATATATCTTGATGCTAAAAAATTGCCTATTGTAGAATCTGAAATCCGTTTGCGTGCTTTTGTTGCTTATGTGTGGAGGCTAACTTGAGCCATTCATTGTCTTTATGTGCAGTCCTGCTTATTTTGAATGTGCGCCTAGTTTTATCATTTTGAGCACCCTAAGTAAAGTCTAGAACCACCCAAATAGTAGGTCCAAAGCCTCATGGACTATAGGCATGGGACAGGTAGTGCACGCATAGGACACGATTTAGAATTGAACTAAAGTGCTTTAGGTAAATAACTTTATCATAGTAATTGGGTAGCAGGAGATGATAGCCTATCCCGCTGAATAATATAAGCAACCCTACTCTAAGGGAATTGCGAAGTATTATTTATGTTGCACGGGGTGATCATTTAGGCGAAAAAACTTAGGACCTCCCTTTTATATGTTTGTTTCTCGCGCCTTTGTTTCTTTGAACTTAGAGCAATTAGGCTGTATCTTGTAACCTCCAAAGACTTGTATTGATCATCTATATATAGTCTAATTTCTTTACATGTGAAATCTTCTTTACACTTGTTGAGCACTTAATTCCCCGTCTTCCTTCACTTACATGATCACATAGGACAATTATAATCCAATAATCCCACGTAGCATAATTTCGGTCGGGACCCACAGTTATAGACCTCAAAGAGTGCCTGACACCTTCTCTTCGAGGTAATTTGAGCCCTTACCCGATCTTTGATAACACAGACTAGTTAAAACAGAATTATTTGCAAATAGATGCCCTAATGCACCTCAAAATTGTTAGGTGGTAACTCTCCTCTTTTAATACCTCCTTTAAAAGAGTTGTCGCACGTCGAAACCCGCTTTCGCGATAAAACGGGGCGTAACAATAATTGATATTTACTTTTTCTTAAAGGAAAATATAGATATTTTTCATATTTAACAGATCCCTTTCTTGTAGGAAAAGTTATGAAACTCTATAAATTGAGGATCCCTCCTTCACACACTAAACAAAAATAGCATCCACAATATAGTCATTAAGAGAGTTTTTTTAGGGGGAGAATTTATTCTTGATAAGTTTGTTTCTCTTTTATATTAATAAACCATATATATGTAGGTCACTTGACCAAATCATATTAATATATTTTCTTTAGTATAATTTCTTTTATGTCTGATTTGTCATCACCAAGGTTTGCATTGTTAGCTTCCGTATGACGCCTTATTATTTTCGATCCCAACAATGCGGATCTAGGATTTTAATATTATGGGTTCAGATTCACAGTTCTACCACAACCCATCTAATTTAATGAATTTAAAATTTATTATTCGTACATATTTAATAATTTTTTGAGCAAAAATATAGGGTATAGGCAAAAGCTATGGGTTCAAATGAATCCATAGCTCTGGAAAAGGGGTTCTCTAGAAATTACATTGTATATACAAGGTCAAAATTAATTGATTATATATATATATATATATATATATATATATATATATATATATATATATATATATATATATATATATATATATATATATAGGGTGAAAACGATTCATATTAAATATTTGAATAATAGAGCGACACGTGAAACCGGATACACACGGAAGACGAAGCAAGTGGAAGCCAAGACCGAGGACAACAACTTCGATTGGCACCGAGCAGATCCCGAAGGGAACATTGCTAACGAGGACAAATGAATATTTTCCACCCGTTGACATTCAATGATGAATATTCCTCAGTATTAAATATACAATCCGTTATAGAGAATTTTGACATTCATAGCCTATCATTATATATTCATAAGTGGCCCCCAGTATTGTCATTTAAGAGAGGTTTGATCCTAGGACCTTGTTCCCTAGGTGTAGTTATAAATAGTGACTTCAACATCCATTATAAAACAAGGAAAAATTCTGACAAACTTATGCTACACATTATTCTAAGCTTAATAATACCTTATTTTCTGTCTATCAATATTCTTATTGTTGTCTTCGGAAGCCCTGCTCCCGGAACCAAGTTGTTTGCTGTCTTATCTCGATTTTAATGCTAAGTCTTGCATTTTATTTAATTTATTTATCATTTTGGGATCAAATCAATTTGCTTGTCTATAAATCACGTTATAAATTCAACTGTATTATTTTACGTATAAACTGTTTGGTGCCCACTGTGGAACCTAGATAGTTGCGTAATTAAGTTGATCCTTGCATCTATTACTAGTATGTTTGATTCTTTGTTTCTTAGCAAAAAATCGTAAAATATGCCAGATAACGATGTCAATATCTCACACAACATTGAGGCATAAGGAAATATGCCTTAGCGCGAAGACTCGATTAGTGACACCCGCAACGAGGAGGACGTAGCCACGCCTGTCCATGGCGAGCAATATCCACATCATGTACGTGAGGCGACTCCTGATGATGCTGAATACGAGCACGTTGCAGAAATGGTAAGGATATTGAGAGAACAACAAAAGGCCATCATGGGCCATCTCTCACGGAAAGACCATGCCATGACAGAATTGAGGCAAGCATTGTCGGGTACTTCTAACAACGCAAATGGAAGAGGTCCAGTTTCTCCCGGTGCTCCCACAAATCAAACAACGCAAAGGGTTGATAACAACACCCTGAGGGGTGAGGTCGGCTTCGACGGGGCCGGGGGAGTGGCAACGGATCTGGTAACAACAACTGGAATGATCCCTTTAAATCTGAGCTCATGTAGTTTTTGAGGGAAATAAATACCCGAATGGACCGAATTTCGGGCGCACCGCCAGTGTTGAAGGGACCAGAGTCAAAGAAATACACCCAGTTATCGTTCAAACTGAGCGCGACACCAGACTTAATCCTGAAGCGGTTCAAAATGCCAGACGTACCAAAATATGATGGGACTTCTGATCCTCAAGAGCATATCACCACCTACACAACATCGGTGATAGGAAATGACTTAGCTCCGCACGAGATTGAGTCAGTCCTGCTGAAGAAGTTCGGGGAAACCCTCACGAAGGGGGCCTTAACATGGTATTCACTTTTACTCAAGCACTCAATAGATTCCTTTGATATGCATGCAAATTCTTTCATCAAGGCCCATGCCGGGGCCAGGAAGCTACAACCCCGAAATGATGACATTTTCAGAATTGCGCAAGGAGATTCCAAATTGCTATGAGAGTTTGTGAACAGGTTTCAGAAGGAAAGGATGCTGCTACTGGCCGTGCCAGATGAATAGGAAGCCGAGACATTTACTAAGAGGTTGAACCCGAGGAGCTCCGACACTTCCCGAAAACTGAAAGAAATCCTGCTTGAGTTCCAGGCAACTACATGGGCAGATGTCCACAACCACTATGAATTAAAGATAAGAATAGAAGACGACCAACTCGGTTTCCCTACATCAACCAAGGGTCGGGATCGAGAAGAGAACAAAGATAAGTCAAAGGATGATTTTGACGCAGATCGACGATCTTCTAAGGGCCGAGTTTTGCCCTACGAAAGGGCCGAAGGATGCGACAGAGGTTTCTAGTCGGTGGACAGGTTTGCTAGCAATAGGAGAACTGACCGTGGCTTGAATAACAAATCTGGAAAAAGAGATACTGGGCTCCCGGGATTCCACCTAACCCATGCTGTCCGAGTATAATTTCAATGTCAACGTGGTGGAGTATCGGCGATGAGGAACATTAAGGAATCACGGTTCCCGAGGCCATTGAGATCTGATCCTAGTTAGAGGGATCCTAATCTATGGTGTGAGTATTATGGGACTAACGACCACCAAACTAGGGACTGCCGACATATACGTGAGGAGGTGGCGACGGTGCTGAAAAACCATCTCAGAGAGTTCTTAAGCGACTGGGCTAAAAATAACTACGGCTGCAATCGGGATAACGCAGATCCCTCGAAGATAGGAGAAGATCCTCCTCGACTACGATTAACATGATTTTTTTGGGAAACGAGATTAATGGTATATTCTTTTCAGCAACAAAAACGACAAAGGTATTGGTGACTCATAGCAAGAGACTCATATAAGTTGCCGAGGACGATATCACCTTCATAGAGGAGGACGCCGATGGACTCCTACTATCGCACAACGATGCCCTGGTACTTTATCTTCATGTTTTAGATTTTAAAATTAAATGTGTTTTGGTAGACCCAGGAAGTTCAGCCAATATCATTCAATAGAGAGTGCTGGAACAAGCCAAGCTAACCGGAAACATCATTGCAGCCACAAAGCTCCTCGTTGGGTTCAACTTAGCAAGTGTGACAACCCGAGGGGAGATCCTGCTGCCCACAAATGCTGAAGGGATCATGAAGACTACTTTGTTTGAAGTAGTAGACGGTGACATGGGCTACAATATTATTCTTGGAAGACCATGGCTACACGAGATGAAGGCTATTCCATCAACATACCATCAATTTCTAAAATTCCCAACTCCAGAGGGAATTAAACAAATAAGAGGAGATCAACCGATGACAAGGGAGATGAACATAATCTCGGTTTCTAGCAGTAAAGGGAAGGAACATGTGGCATAGCAATTATATGGACTGACGTCCGTTCCCGACAAAATCGACAATGGGGAGGAGCCGATAGAATCCTATCAGGTACCAAGGTATTTCTAGGTATCGAAAGAAACATACGCAACCAAATCCATGAAGGAAGAACTCTAACAAGTTGCATGCGGATATGACATGTATACCGCTAGAGGTGGCCATACACAAGTTAAGCCCGGACCCAATATCCATCCGGTAAGGCAAAAGAAGCGCCCTATTGTGGAAGTCAGAAATAGGTTTGTCAAAGAAGAGGTAACCCGATTGCTTGATATCGGTTCAATCAGGGAGGTAAAGTATATCGACTGGCTAGCTAACACAGTAGTAGTTCCAAAAAAGAATAATAAATTTTGCATGTGCATAGATTATAAAGATCTGAATAAGGCATGCCCAAATGACTCGTTCCCCTTGCCAAACATTGATCAAATGATTGATGTGATGGGCAGGCACAAGTTGATGAGTTTTCTCGATGCCTATTCCAGGTACAACCAAATCAAAATGAACCCGGAGGATCAGGAAAAGACTTCGTTCATAACAAACTTTGGCACATATTGCTATAATGTGATGCCTTTCGAGCTTAAGAATGCTAGAGCCACTTATCAGAGGCTCGTGAACAAAATGTTCGAAAAGCAAATAGGGAAAACAATGGAAGTTTACATAGATAATATGCTGGTTAAGTCTTTGAATGTAGGTGACCATCTGAAACACCTTCAAGAAACCTTTGACATCCTAAGGAAGCATAACATGGAGCTTAACCCCAACAAGTGTGCATTCAGAGTCAGCTCTGGTAAAATTTTGGATTTTCTGGTGTCACAAAGGGGGATTGAAGTCAATCCCGATAAAATTAAAGCCAACGAGGACATTCCCGACCAACTAAAAAATGTAAAAGAAGTCCAAAGGTTAACTAGAAGACTGACCGCTCTAAGCAGGTTTATTTTTTGGTCTTCGGAAAAATGCCATCACTTCTTCTCACTTCTGAGAAGAAGAAGAACTTTGAATGGACACAGGAATGCCAACAGACCCTAAAAGACCTGAAATAATATTTATCGATCCCTCCGTTATTATCAAAACCAGAGGAAGGTGAACGGTTACTGATTTACTTAGCGGTCTCGGAGGTAGCGGTAAGTGCCGTTCTAGTCCGAGAAAATGAAGGTAGGCAATCTCCTATCTATTATGTTAGAAAAATTTTAAGAGGTGCGAAAACTCGTTACCCGCATTTAAAAAAATTTACCTTAGCTCTCGTAGTCACCGCTCGAAAGCTTAGGCCTTATTTTCAATGCCACCCGATAGCCGTGGTGACAAATTTTCCCCTGCGGAATATCCTTCACAAACCTAAATTGTTAGGTCGATTGTTCGAGTGGGAAATCCATATGAGTGAATTTGACATCGAGTATAAATCCAGGACTGCGATCAAATCATAAGTTTTGGCCAACCTTGTGGCCGATTTCAGACCCAGATTGTTGCCTTTGGCCACCAAAGAAGCGGTGATGGTGTCGAAAATGACATCGGGAGTTTGGACCTTGTTCACGGACGGAGCTTCCAACGTGAAAGGGTCCGAGCTCGGGGTAGAATTAATTATGCCCTTGGGAGAAACCTTGAGGAAAGCCATAAAAATTGTTCCCTTGACTAATAATGAAGCCGAGTATGAGGCTTTGATTGCAGGACTTGAACTGGCCTGGGGATTAGACTCTGAGGTCATTGAAATCAAAAGCGATTCCCAACTGGTGGTAAATCAGGTATACGAGATCTTCGACACCAAAGAGGAATTCATGCAACAATATGTGGTGAAAGTTCAAGCTCTACTCACACGGTTCAAGGAATGGTCAATCACCCACATCCCGAGAGAAGAAAATGTAGAAGCAGATACACTGGCCAATCTGGGCTCGTCCACGTAAATGAAGGGATCAGATTCCGGTACGGTCGTACAACTCATGCATTCGGTATTAGATGTGGTCGGTTATTATGAAGTAAATGCGACCAACTTGGTCTGGGACTGAAGAAACAAAATCATCGACTACCTTGAGCACGGAAAACTACCCGAAGACTCGAAGGCATCCCAGTTACTCCGCACCAAAGCAGCTCGTTATAGCTTCTAGGAGGATAGTTATACAGAAAGACATTCCAAGGCCCATTGGCTCAGTGTTTAGGAGCCTCCGAGGCTAATTATGTCATGAGAGAGGTTCACGAAGGAATCTATGGAAACCATTCAGGTGCAAATTCATTGGTGTTAAAATTAGTTAAGGCATGATACTACTGGCCCCGGATGGAACAAGATGCTAAAACATTCGTTCAGAAATACGACAAGTGTCAACGCCATGCGCCGCTAGTGCACCAACCGGCAGAAATACAACACTCAGTATCATCCTCATGGCCATTTATGAAATGGGGGATGGAAATAGTTGGTCCGCTGCCACCGGCTTCTGGTAAGGCTAGGTTTCTTTTGATTTTAACTGATTACTTCTCTAAGTGGGTTGAAGCAGGCCCTTACTAGAAAATCGGCGAGTGAGAAGTGGTCGATTTCCTGTGGGAGAACATAATTTGCAGGTTCAGAATACCAAAGGAGATAGCCTGCGACAACAAGCCACAATTCATAGGCACAAAGGTCACAAAATGCTTTGAGAATTTGAAAATCAAAAGAATCGCGTCTTCACCATACCATCCGAGCACAAATGTCCAAGCGGAGTCGACAAACAAGGTGGTTATTCAAAACCTTAAAAAGAGATTGGAAGCAGCCAAAGGCAAATGGACCGAAGAGTAACGGGAGTGCTATGGGTATACCGGACAAAGACCAAGTCAAGCACGAGATAGAAACATTTCTCTCTCATATACGGAGCAGAAGCCCTGATCCCTATGGAAGTAGAATAACCTACCATGAGATATTTTCGGGCGGACGAAGAAACAAACAACGAAGTGTTGCTAGTCAAATTAGAGCTACTTGAAGAATGCAGGGATTTGGCGCACATAAGGATAGTGGCACAGAAACAAAGAACAGAAAGCATACTACGAAGGAAAAACCATCAGCAGAAATATGACCTTTAAATGACAAGGCATGGAAATGACAAACCATTGTGGGGGTGGTTAGATAGTCTTTGGCTCGATAGCAAAGTTCCTAATGGGAAACAAAGCTTGTTATCGGACCAAAGGCTATTCGATCATTCACGAGCGCTCCTTCCTTACAAGCCACTGTGGGTGATTAGATAATCTTTGGCTTGGTAGCAAAGTTTCTAATGGGAAACGAAGCTTTCTATCGGACCAAAGATTATCCAACCATTCACTAGTGGAATCCTTAAAAGAGCAAGACTTCCAGTGTTCCAATTCGCATTTTTCGCATTCAAACACCGGGGGGGGGAGGGGGGATGATATGAGAATATGGCCACCCGATTGCCACAGAAACCGGGACTACAAATATTGGGAATAAAAATGTTTTATCGGGACCGGGGACTGCACAACCAACCCCGTAGAAACAAGTTGTACAAATTAGCCACAAGTAATGAAAATTTCATTTTCAGCAAAACGAATGCTTATGTACTTTTGAAGATAGAAGGAATAAAATAAAGTCCTTTTATTTTTATCTTGTTTCTTGTCCAAATAATGAATTAATTTTATCATTTGAAAGTTAATCAAGTACTTCAAATGCTAATGCCGGAATGAATAGGATACGTCCTCTTCAAGAGCACCGTAAACATATGAGGTCCATTTCTTAAGAAACCCTCACAGTAAAGGGTTGGTTCCGCAAGAGTTTATGCCCGGAACCCAAATGCTATCGGGGAAAAATGCACCCGAAGCCTTGCATAATTCGATGCAAAAAAGTAAACTTTGTGCAATGCTTAAACGAAAAGCACTTTTATTTAACAAACGTGCCAACATCAAAAGTACAAAAATACGAAAAGAAAACAACAAAGGGAAAATAAAGCAAAAAAATGAACTATGGCACCCCCAGAACTTGGGGGAAGAGAAGCATCTGCGCCCCCAGGAGAAGTAGGAGGATCTGATGTCAGCTCGGGATCTTGGCCTTCATCATTATCCTCTCCAATTTCCTCCTCGGTTCCCGAGAACTCGGAACTGGAACCAGCAGAGGCAGTTGCATCGGGCTGAGCTGAGAGACGCCTTCGAGCAATTGACTCTAGCTTTCGGGCCTTGGCGATTTCGGCATCAAAATCAATGATGCCCGCTTTGGCCTCTTTCAAGGTTTTTCTCCTCATGCTATACATAGAGTATGTTTTCTCAATGGTGAGGGAATCCGGTTGGCATTGGAGTTCCGATTTAAGATGATCAACCTCGGTCGAAAGGCCATCCCGCTTGGATATCGTGGCCCTAAGGCTGAGATCAAGGTCACGGATAGTGGTTATATGAACCTTATTGTGTTCCATGACCCTCTTAGACTTCTCCTCCATCTAAGTATGATTCTTCTCAGCAGTAGTAGCCTCTTCAGGTTTGGAGTCTAAGGCTTCCTCCAAGTTATTCAATCTCTCAGTCAAGACAGCCTCGCGCTCGGCAGCAGCAAGTACAGTATTTTGGATCTTAGACCATTTAGCCTTGGCTTCTTGAAATTGTACACTTAATTAAGAGGAGTTTTGACTAAGGGCCATCACTTCCTGCCCGCTCTGCTGCAACTAAGCCTCCAACTCACCGGCTTCAACAACTTGTACTTCTAGTGCCAGGAGTCGAGCAACAACTTGGTCCCTCTCGGCCAACAGTTGATCCTGATCGGATGTAAGCTTTTCTTTATCGAGGATAAACTTCTGAAGAACCTTGGAAGCAAGGAAGTTGGCATGCAAAGCAAAAACCAAAGTAAGAAATCCTGTCATAAAAAATCAAGAGAAAACAGATAGTAAAGAGAACGACTACCATACCGCTTCTACGTTGTAAATGGATTTATGTATCATACACTCCCTCGAAAGAGAGTGTATTTTCTTCTTGTCTTTCTCTGAAGCTAGCGGCTTCAGGTAGTTGGCGAATTCCACCGGCTGGGACAATAGATGGCACTCGGTAGATACCAAGAGGGAGACACTCCTCCTCCTCTGGGGATCTATAGGGGGGGGGGGAAATAGTTGTGCCCATAATTCCCATGATCTAGGGACTGGGGAGGAGGGATATCATCCTTTCGAGTGTCCGCGACCGGTGGGGGTGATGTGGCAGTTGCTGGTGACGAAGGTATGACCGGTGTGGAAGGATATAAAGCTGATGGTGTTGTGGGTTAAGAATCAGCTGCGGCAAAGGCAATGCCAGTTGTAGGTTGCTCACCAACAAAAGACGGAAGAGGCCCAGTACTCAGCCTCATAGTACCGGGAGCAACAACTAGGACTGGAAAGGGAGAATTGACCTTCTCCACTAAGTCATACTCTCCCTAGAGCACTTGGGCATCGTCCTCGGTTGGGGTTATAATATCTTCAGATTGAGTATTCTGTTGAGCTGATTAAGATCGTTGTCTCCTTTGTGGGGAAGCCCCTTCATCACTTGCTTCCCCGTATCATCAATCCCCATAGTGACAGCGGCTGGCTCGGGTACAACTTTCTTCACCTTTTCATTTTTTCCCTCGGCCGAGGAAGAGCGCTGCCTTTTTGGTTGCTTGCTCTCCGACCGGGGACACCAAGAGGAAGCAATTGCATTAGAAGCGGATCCAATGGCGCCTGGTCGGGTGAAGGCCTCCTTTAGCAACCTCCCAGCCTTTACGGGGTCAGCCAAAACATCCTCCTCGGGGACGGTAACAGAGCCCTACGGAAGACCTGAATTCAATGGAAAAAGTTAACCAATTTTCTTATACACAAAAATGAGATGAAGACAAGATTAGTTTCGCGAGTCAACTTACCATGATTTTTGCCCTTCCACCTGTACTTGGGGGTCAGTTCTTTCCACTGGCGGGTTTTAGCGTGGTAATGTCCAGAATCTTCTGAACCCACTGATCCAAGCCTTCAACCCTTGGTGGTGTCCACTGAGTTGCTGATAGAGTGAAAAGATAAGGATCAGTAACAACATGAAACAACCTTTTTCAGAGAAAAAACAGGCTTTGAACTTATGTGTACGAGTCCATGACCTATGGAAAGATGGAGTTGTGGACGGGATGAAATCCCTATTGGCAACAACAACGAACCGGTCCATCCATCCACGGTCATTGTCATCATCCATGCTGGTGAACAAAGTATGGTGGCCACATTTGCTAAAGTTTATTACTCGCACACGGAAAATCTTGGGGACATAAAGGTTCATCATGCGAGCCAAAGTGAGCTCTTACTTCGTCTCCTGGCACAACCGCTGTAGACAGGCCACTATTCGCCACACTGAAGGACCCATATGTGCCAAGGAAATCTGGTATTTATGGCACAACTCAAGAATCACGGGGTCAATTCCTCCGCTCAAAGGAAATGCACCCAAAGTAAATGGATACGTATAAACATACAAGAAACCCTTCTTAGAAGAGGTTACTCGCTCAACCAGTTCGATATCGATGATGTTCAGATCATGGAAATAACAATACTTCTTCACAACAGGGATGATGGAAGAACAGATGGAAGAAGGATATACGCCAACAACCCATGTACAAGAACTTGTAGAAGGAAACTTCTCTTTGAAGTCTTTGACTGTGTTGTGTCTTCTGGGAATGAAGGTGCTAACCGTAGGGGGGTCATCATCGACGATGTTTTTTTGAGAGAAACTTTGTTCTTGGAAAAAGAAGCCATGATCAGTAGAAGGTAATAAGAGTTCTTTGAAGAATAAGATTAAAGAAGAGTGAAAGCAATAAAGATTTGAATGTAAAGAAGTTAAGAGAGTTTGTAGAACTATGAAGTGTAAAAGAAGAAGAATGAGGCGTATAAGTAAAGAAATAGGCGGCTAAAATCGTGGCCATGATTAGCTCGAGAACAGGCAAAATTATTGCTAAATCGTGGAGTGACACGTGTTCGGGGTATTAAATATGGAGAGACGTGCATCTAATCAAGCGTCAGAAACTTTTCATAAGGGTTGAGAAAATTTCCCGCCAAGAAAGGAATCTTCACCAACTTCCCGATGACACAAAGATGTGCCATCGGAAAGCAGAGGAACTATCTATATAGGGTAAAATCGGTTCATATTAAATATTTGAATAATAGAGCCACACGTGGAACCAGAGACAAATAGAAGACAAAGCAAGTGGAAGCCAAGATCGAGGACAACAACTTTGGTTGTCACCGGGCAGACCCCAAAGGGAACATTGGTAATGAGGATAAACGAATATTTGCCACCCGATAACATTCAATGAAGAATATTCCTCAGTATTAAATACAAAATGCGTTACAGAAAAGTTTGGCATTCATAGCCTACCGTTATATATTCATCAATGGTCCCCATAATTATCATTTAAGAGGGGCTTGATCCTAGGACCTTATTTCCTATGTGTAGCTATAAATAGTGACTTCACCAGTCATTGCAAGACAAAGGAAAATTCTGACAAACTTAAGCTACACATTATTCTAAGCTCAATAATACCTTATTTTCTGTCTAACAATATTCTTATTGCTGTCTTCGGAAGCTCTGCTCCCATAACCAAGTTGTTTGCTGTCTTATCACAATTTTAACGCTAAGTATTTTATTTTATTTTATTTATTTATCATTTTGGGATCAAATAGATTCGGAAGAGGGAGTCGATTTACGTACTTCACTGACCTACCTCTACGGCAACCTTAGACTGGATGTTGTCTATAAAACACGTCATAAATTCAATTGTACCATTTTACGGGTAAACAATATATATATATAAGCCTTAGACTGGATCTTGTATTTAATTTAATTTATTTATATATATATATACTTACTGAAAATTATGCTTCTGATTCATATTGTTAGGCAGCTACTAAAGAACAAGCCAGACAACTATTTTACGTGATATAAATAGCGAAATTTCCTCTGAGTATGACATAATAATCTCTTTTCTTGCCATACCACATCAGCTTTTTGATGATCCATTTAGATGCCCTTTTTCTTAAAGAGCTGACTGGGAATATATGAAGTCTAACAAGGTCAGTGGTAGTGCACTCGTAACACCGTTGATCCTATAATATTCTTGTTTACCCGTAAAATGGTATAGCTGAATTTATAATGTGATTTATAGACAAGCAAATCGATTTGATCCCAAAATAATAAATAAATTAAATAAAATGCAAGACTTAGCATTGAAATCGAGATAAGACAGCAAACAACTTGGTTCCGGGAGTAGGGCTTCTGAGGACAACAATATGAATATTGATAGACAAAAAATAAGGTATTATTGAGTTAGAATAATGTGTAGCATAGGTTTGTCGGAATTTTCCCTTTTCCTACAATGGCTGTTGAAGTCACTATTTATAGCTACACCTAGGGAACATGACCTTTGGATCAAGCCCCTCTTAAATGACAATTATGGGGGCCATTGATGAATATATAACGACAAGCTATGAATGCCAAACTTCTCTGTAACGGATTGTGTATATAATACTGAGGAATATTCGTCATTATATGTCATCGGGTGGAAAATATTCATTTGTCCTCGTTAGCAATGTTCCCTTCGGGGTCTACCCAGTACCAACCGAAGCTGCTCCTCGGTCTTGGCTTCCACTTGCTTTGTCTTTTGTTTGTCTCCGATTCCACGTGTTGCTATACTATTTAAATATTTAATATGAACCGATTTTACCCTATACAGATAGTCCCTCTGCTTTTCGATGGCACATCTTTGTGTCATCGGGAAGTTGGCGAAGATTCCTTTCTAGGCGGGAAATTTTTTGAACCCTTCTGAAAAGTTTCTGATGCTTGATTAGATTCCTGTCTCTCCACATTTAATACCGCGAACACATGTCACTCCACAATTTAGCAATATTTTTGCCGGTTCTCGAGGTAATCATGGCTACAATTTTAGCCGCCTATTTCTTTACTTATACGCCTCATTGTTCTTCTTCTACACTTCACAGTTCTACAAACTCTCTTAACTTCTTTGCATTCAAATCTTTACTCCTTTCACTCTTCTTTAATCTTCTTCTTCAAGGAACTCTTATTATGTTCTGCTGATCATGGCTTCTTCTTCCAAGAACTCAGGTTCTCTCAAAGAAAACACCGTCGATGCTGACCCCCCTTTGGTTAGCACCATCATTCCCAGAAGACTCAGCACAGCCAAGGACTTCAAAGAGAAGTTTCCTTCTAAAAGTTCTCGTACATGGGGTGTTAGCGTATATCCTTCTTCCATCCGTCTTTACAGCATCCCTCCTGTGAAGGAGGATTGTGATTGCCATGATTTGAACATTATCGCTCCCGAACTGGTAGAGCGAGTAACCTCCTCTAAGAAGGGTTCATGTATGTTTATACATACCTATTTACTTTGGGTACATTTTTTTAGCGGGGATATTGATTCCGTGATTTCGTAGTTGACTCACGAAACTAATCTTGTCTTCATCTCATTTTTGTGTATAAGAAAATTGGTTAACTTCTTTTTTTGTAGAATTCAGGTCTTTTGCAGGGCTCTGTTACTATCCCCGAGGAGGATGTTTTGGCTGATCCCCAGAGGCTGCAAGGTTGCTGAAGGAGGCCATCACCCAAACAGGCACCATCATATCCGCTTCCGGTGCAAGTGCTTCTTCTGGAAATGCCCGTCCGGAGATCAATCAACCAAAAAGGCGACGTTCTTCCTCAGCCGAGGGAAAAAACAAAAAGGTGAAGAAAGCCGTACCTGAGCCAACCGCTGTCACTGTGGTGATTGATGATGATGGGGAACCAGTGATGAATGGGCTTCCCCACAAAGGAGACAATGACCTTCATCAGTTCAACAAAATTCTCAATCTAAAGAGCTTATAACTCCAACCGAGGACGATGCCCAAGCGCTCTGAGGAGAGTATGACTTAGTGGAGAATGCCAATTCTCCCTTTCTAGTCCAAGCTGTTGTTCTCGGTACTATGAGGTTGAGTACCTAGCCTCTTCCGTCTTTGGATGGTGAGCAACCTACAACAAGCATTGCCTTTGCCGCAACTGCTTTTGAACCAATAACACCATCAGCTTCATCTCCTTCCACGCTAGTCATACCTTCGTTACCAGCAATTGCTACATCACCCCCACCGGTCGCGGACACTCGAGAGGAGGATATCCCTCCTCCCTAGTCCCCAGATCATCTGAATTTGGGGCACAACTATTCGCCCCCTCTGCAGATCCTTAGAGAAGGAGTGAGTGTCTCCCTCTCGGTCTCTACCGAGTGCCATCTGCTGTCCTGGCCGGTGGAACTTGCCAATTACCTAAAGCCATTGGCTTCAGATAAAGACAAGAAGAAAATACACTCTCTTTTGGGGGAGTGTATGATAAATAATTCAATGCACAACATAGCATAAGAGGGTCGTAGAACAAAATAAGGTTCATATAACCACTATCCACGACATTAATCTAAGCCTTAGGGCCACAAGATCCGAGCGGGATAGCCTTTCGATCAAGGTTGATCGTCTTAAATAAGAACTTCAGCACCGAGGGGATTCCCTTACTATTGAGAAAACATACTCTATTTGACTCTTATGGTTTCGATTTCGAGTTGTTAGGAACCGAGGAGGAACTTGAAAAGGATAATGATAAAGGCCAAGATCCCGAGCTGACGACATATACGCCTACTTCTCCTGGGGGCGCAAATGCTTCTCTTCCCCCGAGTTCTAGAGGGTGCCGTAGTTTAGTTTTTTGCTTTCTTTTCCCTTTGTTGTTTTCTTTTCGTACTTTTGTACTTGTGCTGCTTGGCACGTTTGTTATATAAAAGTGCTTTTAGTTTAAGCATCACACATAGTTTACTTTTTTGCGTCAAATTATGCAAGGCTTCGGGTGCATTTTTCCCTTGTAGCATTTGGCTTCCGCGCATAAACTATTCCGAAACCAACCCTTTACTATGAGGGTTTAATAAGAGAGAGCACTCTTATATTTACGGTGCTCTTGAAGAGGACGTCTCCTGTTTATTCTGGCACTAGCATTTGAAGTACTTGATTAACTTTCAAATGATAAAATTAATTCATCGTTTGGACAAGAAACAAGATAGAAATAAAAGGACTTTATTTTATTCCTTATATCTTCAAAAGTACATAAGCATTTATTTTTGGGGAAAATGAAATTGCCATTACTTGTGGCTAATTTGTAAAACTTGTTTCTACGGGGCTGGCTGCGCAGTCCCCGATCCTGATGAGATATTTGTTTTCCTGGGTTTTTTAGTCCCGATTTTAGTGGCAATCAGGTGGCCGTATTCTCATATCATTCCCCCCAGTATTCAAATGTGAAGAATACGAATTGGAACACTGGAAGTCTTTCTCCTTTGAGGATTCCACTAGTGAATGGTTGGATAATCTTTGGTCCAATAACAAGCTTCATTTACCGTTAGGAACTTTGCTACCGAGCCAAAGATTATGTAACCACCTCTAGTTGCTTATAGGGAAGGAGCATTCATGAACAATTGAATAGCCTTTAGTCCGATAGCAAGCTTTGTTTCACATTAGAAACTTTGCTATCGAGCCAAAAACTATCTAACCATCCTGCAGTGGTTTGTTGTTTCCATGCTTTGTCATTTAAGGCTTTATTTCTGTTGATGGAATTTCTTTTGTAGTATGCTTTCCGTTGCTGACTCGTTAAAAACCTTGCCAGAATAAACCCAATTGGGACAAGCAATGGACGAAGGAAAAAAGAGTGCAACACATACTTTCAGTATAACCGGTGCTCATCAGTGATAATACCTTTTGAGGTGTGCAATATTCTAGTTGCTCGGCAATTTTACTCTATCTTGGTTTTCCAATTCATATGATCCTTTCCCGGTGACAACTGAAACCCGATAGGGGCTTCCCCACATCAGACCTAGCTTCCCTGCGTTGAGATCTCGGGTGTTTTGGGTCACCTTTCTTAAAACCAAGTCTCCCACTTTGAAATAACAAAGATTGGTTCTTCGATTATATTATCTTTCCATTCTTTGTTTCTAGGCCTTTATCCTTATGTGTGCCAAGTCCCTGCGTTCATCAAGTAGCTCCAATTTGACCAGCAATGCTTTGTTGTATGTTTCTTCATCCGCCCGGAAGTATCTCATGGTAGGTTCTCCCACTTCCACCGGGATCAGGGCTTCTTCTCCGTATATGAGAGAGAAAGGTGTCTCCCCCGTGCTTGACTTGGCCGTTGTACGGTATGCCCATTCCACTCCCAGTAACTCTTCGGACCATTTGCCTTTGGATGCTTCAAATCTCTTTTTGAGGTTTTGAATAATCACCTTGTTTGTCGACTCCGCTTGGCCATTTGCGCTCAGATGGTATGGTGAAGATGTGATTCTTTTAATTTTCAAATCCTCAAGGAATTTTTTGACCTTTGCTCCTATGAACTGTGGCCCGTTGTCACAGGCTATCTCCTTTGATATTCCAAACCTGCAGATTATGTTCTCCCACAGGAAATCGACCACTTCGCGCTCACCGATTTTCTGGTAAGGACCTTCTTCAACCCACATAGAGAAGTAATCAGTTAAAATCAAAAGAAACCTTACCTTACCGGGAGCCGGTGGTAGCAAATCGACTATGTCCATCCCCCATTTTATGAATGGCCATGGGGATAATACAGAGTGCAGTAGCTCTGCCGGTTGGTGCACTAGCGGCGTATGGCGTTAACACTTGTCGCATTTCTGAACGAATACCTTAACATCTTGTTCCATCCGGGGCCATAATATCCTACTCTAACTAATTTTAACACCAATGAATCTGCACCTAATTTGTTTCCACAGATTCCTTCGTGTACCTCTCTCATGATGTAATTAGCTTCAGAGGCTCCTAAACATCGGGCCAACGGGCCTTGGAATGTCTTTCTGCATAACTGTCCTCCCCAGAAGCTATAACAAGTTGCTTTGATGTGGAGTTCCCGGGATGCCTTTGGGTCTTCGAGCAGTTTTCCGTGCTCAAAGTAGTCGATGATTTCATTTCTCTAGTCCTAGACCAAGTTGGTCACATTTACTCCATAATAATCGTCCACATCCAATACTGAATACATGAGCTGTACGATCGTACCATAATATGGTCCCTTCATTTCCATGGACGAGCCCAGATTGGCCAGTGAGCCTGCCTCTGCATTTTCTTCTCTTGGGATATGGGTGATTGAATATTCCTTGAACCGTGTGAGCAGAGTTTGAACTTTCGCCACATATTATTGCATGCGTTCCCCTCTAGTGTCGAAGATCCCGTATACCTGATTTACCACTAGTTGGGAATCACATTTGATTTCAGTGACCTTGGAGTCTAGTTCCCAGTCAAGTTCAAGTCCTACAATCAAAGTCTCATACTCGACTACATTGTTAGTCAATGGAACAATATTTTTGGCATGCCTCAGGGTTTCACCCGAGGGCGTAATTAATACTACCCCGAGCTCGGACCCTTTCACGTTGGAAGCTCCCTCCATGAACAAGGTCCAAACTCTCATGTCATTTCCAATACCATCACTGCTTCTTTAGTTGCCAAAGGCAGCAGTCCGGGGCTGAAATCGGCCACAAAGTCGGCCAAAACTTATGATTTGATCGTAGTCCTTAGTTTATACTCGATGTCAAATTCACTCAATTCGACTACCCACTTGGCCAGTCGACCTGACAATTCAGGTTTGTGAAGGATATTCCGCAGGGGAAAAGTTGTCACCATGGCTATCAGGTGGCATTAAAAATAAGGCCTAAGCTTTTGAGCAGCGACTACGATATATAAGGCCAATTTTTCAAGATGCGGGTAACGAGTTTCCGCACCTGTTAAAATTTTGCTAACATAATAGATCGAAGATTGCGTACCTTCATTTTCTCGGTCTAGAACGACATTTACCGCTACCTCTGAGGCCGCTAAGTAAATCAACAATTGTTCACCTTCTTCTCGTTTTGATAATAACAGAGGGCTTGATAAATACCGTTTAGGTCTTTTAGGGCCAACTGGCATTCCAGAGTCCATTCAAAGTTGTTGTTCTTCTTCAGAAGTGGTAGCATTTTTCGAAGACCGGGAAATGAACCTTCTTAAAGCGGCTTGTCTTCTAGTTAACCTTTGGACTTTTTTTTACATTTGTCAGATGGTCCGGAATGTACTTAATGGCTTTAATTTTATTGGGATTGACTTCGATCCCCCTTTGTGACACCAGGAAACCCAAAAATATACCGTAGCTGACTCCGAATGCACACTTTTAGGGGTCGATCTTCATGTCTTGCTTCCTTAGGATGTTAAAGGTTTCTTGGAGGTGTTTTAGATGGTCACATGCGTTCAAAGGCTTAACCAACATATCATCTATATAAACTTCCATTGTTTTCCCTATTTGCTTTTTGAACATTTTGTTCACGATCCTCTGATAAGTGGCTTGGGCGTTCTTCAGCTCCAAAGGCATCAAATTGTAGCAATATGTGCCAAAGTTCGTTATGAAAGAAATCTTTTCCTGATCCTCCGGGTTCATTTTAATTTGGTTGTACCTGGAATAGGCATCGAGGAAACTCATCAACTCGTGCCTGGGCGTCGCATCAATCATTAAATCAATGTTTGGCAACGAGAACGAGTCTTTTGGGCACGCCTTATTCAGATCTTTATAATCTACGCATATGCAAAATTTATCATTCTTTTTTGGAACTACTACTATGTGAGCTAGCTAGTCGGGATACTTTACCTCCCGGATTAAACCGATATCAAGCAATCAAGTTACCTCTTTTTTGACAAATTTATTTCTGACTTCGGCAATCGGGCTCTTCTTTTGCCTTACCAGAAGGATATTGCGGTCCAAGCTTAATTTTTGCACGGCCACCTCTAGCAGAATACCTGTCATATTCGCATGCGACCATGCAAAATAATCAACATTAATTTTAAGAAATTCTCTAAATCCTGATCTGATCTCGGGGTTTAATCTTGTCCCCAAGTGGACCTTCCTCGCGTCCGTTTCTTCTAGTACCTGGAAATACCATGGTTCCTGATAGGATTCCAACGGCTCCTCTCCATTGCCGAATTTGTTTGGATCCGGAGAGGGCGTCGGTCCCTGCAATTGCAATGCTGCATATTGCTTCCCTTTGTGTCCGGTCCCTTCAACACCGGCGATGCACCTTGAGTTTGGTCCATTCGGACGTTTATTTCCCTCATAATCCGCATGAGCTCAGTTTTAAAGGGATAATTCTTGTTATTGTTACCATATCCGCTGCCGCTCCCCCCAACCCCGTCGAAGCCAACCTCACCCCTCGGGGTATTATTATTAACCCTTTGCGCTATTTGATTTGCATGAGCACCGGAAGGAACTAGACCTATACTATTCGCGTTGTTGGAATCACTCGACAATGCTTGCCTCAATTCTATCATGAATTTGTCTTTCCGTAAGAGTTAGCCCATGATGGTCTTTTGTTGTTCTCTCAAGATCCTTACCGTTTATGCAACATGCTTGTCTTCGGCATCATCAGGAGTCGCCTCACGTACATGTCGTGGATATTGTCTATTTGCCCGTAAAATGGTACAGTTGAATTTATAACACGGTTTATAGACAAGCGAATCGATTTGATCCCAAAATGATAAATAAATTAAATAAAATACAAGACTTAGCGTTGAAATCGAGACGGTTCCAGGAGCAGGGCTTTCGAAGACATCAATAAGAATATTTATAGATAGAAAATAAGGTATTATTGAGCTTAGAATAATGTGTAGTATAAGTTTGTCAGAATGTTTTCTTGTCTTACAATGGCTGTTGAAGTCACTATTTATAGCTACACTTAGGGAACAAGGTCCTAGGATCAAGCCCCTCTTAAATAACAATTATGGGGGCCATTGATGAATATATAACGACAGGATGTGAATGTCATAATTCTTTGTAACGGATTGTGTATTTAATACTGAGGAATATTCTTCATTGAAAGTCATCGGGTGGCAAATATTCGTTTGTTCTTGTTAGCGATGTTCCCTTCGGGGTCTTCCCGGTGCCAACCGAAGCTGCTGTCCTCGGTCTTGACTTCCACTTGCTTCGTCTTTCGTCTGTTTCCGGTTCCACATGTCGCTCTATTATTCAAATATTTAATATGAACCGATTTTACCCTATACAGATAGGCCCCCTGATTTTCGGTGGAACATCTTTGTGTCATTGGGAAATTGGTGAAGATTCCTTTCTTGGCAGGGAATTTTCTAAACCCTTCTAAAAAGTTTCTGACGCTTGATTAGACGCACATCTATCCACATTTAATACCTCAAACACGTGTCACTCCACGATTTAGCAATATTTTTGCTGGTTCTCGAGCTAATCATGGCCATGATTTTAGCCTCCTATTTCTTTACTTATACGCCTCATTCTTCTTCTTTTACACTTCACAGTTCTACAAACTCTCTTAACTTCTTTGTATTCAAATCTTTATTGATTTCACTGTTCTTTAATCCTCTTCTTCAAAGAACTCTTATTACCTTCTGCTAATCATGGCTTCTTCTTCCAAGAACTCAGGTTCTCTCAAAGAAAACACCGTCAATGCTGACCCTCCTACGATTAGCATCATCATTCCTAGAAGACTCAACACAACTAGGGACTTCAAAGAGAAGTTTCCTTCTACAAGTTTTCGTACATTGGCTGTTGGCGTATACCCTTCTTCCATCCGTCCTTTCAGCATTCCTGCTGTGAAGGAGGATTATGATTTCTATGATCTGAACATCATCGCTCCCGAACTGGTAGAGCGAATAACCTCCTCTAAGAAGGGTTTCATGTACGTTTATACATACCCATTTACTTTGGGTGCATTTTATTTGAGCGAGGGAATTGACCCCGTCATTCTGGAGTTATGCCACAAATACCAGATTTGCTTGGCACAGGTGGGTCCTTCCGTGTGGTGAACCGTGGCCTATATACGGCGGCTGTGCCAGGAGATGAAGGAAGAGCTCACCTTGGCTCGCATGATGAACCTCTACGCCCCAAAGATTTTCCTCGAGGGAGTAATAAACTTTAGCAAGCGTGGCCACCATAATTTTCTCACTAGCATGAATGACGACAATGACCGTGGATGGATGGAGCAGTTCGTTGTTGTTGCCACCAGGGATATCATCCCGGCCACAACTCCATCTTTCTCTGAGTCATGGACTCGTACACGTAAGTTCACAGCCTGTCTTTCTCTGAAAAAAGGTTGTTTCATGTTGTCTTTGATCATTCTTTTTCACTCTTTCAGCAACTCGGAGGACACCACTAAGGGTTGAAGGCTTGGACCAGTGGGTTCAGAAGATTCTAGACATTACCACCCCTGGGACACACCGGTGGACAGAACTTGCCCCCAAGTACGGGTGGAAGGTCAAAAATCATAGTAAGTTGACTCGCAAAACTAATCTTGTCTTTATCTCATTTTTGTGTATAAGAAAATTGGTTAATTTCTTTTTCTGTTGAATCTAGGTATTTCGCAGGGCTCTGTTACCGTCCCCGAGGAGGATGTTTTTGCTGATCCCAGAGAGGCTACGAGGTTACTGAAGGAGGCGTTCACCCGTGTAGGCGCCATCGGATCCGCTTCCGGTGCAAGTGCTTCCTCTCGGAGTTCCCGGCCAGAGAGAAAGCAACCAAAACACCGGTGCTCTTCCTCGGTCGAGGCAAAAATAAAAAGGCTAAGAAAGCGAGCTAGCCGCTGTCACTATGGTGATTGCTGATGATGGGGAAGGCAGTGATGAAGGAGCTTCCCTACAAAGAAGACAACGACATTCATCAGTTCAACAAAATGCTCAATATGAAGAGCGTATAACCCCAACCGTGGACGTTGCCCAAGCGCTCTAGGGAGAGTATGACTTGGTGGAGAATGCCAATTCTCCCTTTCCAGTTCCAACTGTTGCTCCCGGTACTATGAGGCTGAGTACCGGGCCTCTTCCATATTTGGTTGGTGAGCAACCTACAACTAGCACTGCCTTTGCCACAACTGCTTCTCAACCCACAACACCATCAACTTCATCTCCTTCCACGCCAGTCATACCTTCATTATCAGCTACTGCTACATCAGCCCCACTGGCCACGGACACTCGAGAGAAGGATGTCCCTCCTCCCCAGTCCCCAGACCATGGGAATTTAGGGCATAACTATTCTCCCCCTCTGCATATTCCTAGAGGAGGAGGAGTGTCTCCCTCTCGATCTCTACCGAGTGCTATCTACTGTCCTGACCGGTGGAACTCACCAATTACCTGAAGTTGCTGGCTTCAGAGAAATACAAGAAGAAAATACACTCTCTTTCGGGGTAGTGTATGATAAATAATGCCATGCACAATGTAGCAGTGGTATGGTACTCGTTCTCTTTACTGTCTGTTTTCTCTTGATTTGTTATGACAGGATTTCTAACTTGGGTTTTTTCTTCACATGCCAACTTTCTTGCTTCCGAGGGACTTCAGAAGTTGATCCTTGATAAAGAAAAGCTTACGTTCAAGGGGGATCAACTGTTGGTCAAGAGGGACCAAGTTGCTGCTCGCCTCCCGACACTGGAAGCACAAGCTGCTGAAGCCAGTGAGTTAGAGGCTCAGTTGCAGCAGAGCGATCAGGAAGTGATGGCCCTCAACCAAGAAGCCTTCCAATTAAGTACAATTTCAAGAAGCCAAGGTTAAATAGTTAGAGGTCCAAAATGTTGTACTTCCTGCTGCCGAGCGTGAGGCTGCCTCTACTGATAGATTGAATAACTTGGAGGCAACCTTGAACTCCAAAGCTGAAGAGGCTCCTCCTGCTGAGGAGAAGCGTGCCCATATGGAGGAGAAGTATAAGAGGGTCATGGAACACAATAAGGTTCATATAACCACTATCCGTGACCTTGATCTCAGCCTTAGGGCAACGAGATCCGAGCGGGATGACCTTTCGACTGAGGTTGATCGGCTTATATTCGAACTCTAGTTTCGATACTATTCCTCACTATTGGGAAAACATACTTTATGTATAGCACAAGGAAAAAAACCTTGGAAGAGGCCAAAGAGGGCGTCATTGATTTTGATGTCGAAATCGCCAAGGACCGAGAGCTGGAGTCAACCGCTCGAAGGCGCCTTCCGACTCGGTCCGATGTAACTGACTCTTCTGGTTTTGGTTCCGAGTTCTCCGGAACCGAGGAGGAACTTGAAGAGGATAATGATGAAGGCCAAGATCCCGAGTTGATGCCAGATCCGCCTACTTCTCCTGGGGGCGCATATGCTTTTCTTTCCCCGAGTTCTGGGGGTGTTGTAGTTTAGTTTTTTGCTTTCTTTTCCCTTTGTTTTTTTCCCATATTTTTGTACTTGTGCTGCTTGGCACGTTTGTTATATAAAGGTGTTTTTCGTTTAAGCATTGTGCAAAGTTTACTTTTTTGCATCGAATTATGCAAGCTTCGGGTGCATTTTCCCCCGATAGCATTTGGCTTCCGGGCATAAACTCTTCCGAAACCAATCCTTTACTATGAGGGTTTCATAAGAGAGGGCCCTCTTATGTTTACAGTGCTTTTGAAGAGGATGTCTCCTGTTCATTCCGACACTAGTATTTGAAGTACTTGATTTAGTTTCAAATGATAAAATTAATTCATCGTTTGGACAAGAAACAAGAAAAAAATAAAGGACTTTATTTTATTCCTTCTGTCTTCAAAAGTAAATAAGCATTCTTTTTGCTGAAACTGAAATAGTAATTACTTGTGGCTAATTTGTACAACTTGTTTCTATGGGGCAAGTTGCACAATCCCCGATCCCAATGAGATATTTTTGTTCCTGGATTTCGTAGTCCCGGGTTCTGTGGCAATCAGGTGGCCGTAATCTCATATCATTCCCCCCTAGTGTTCGAATGCGAAAAATATGAATTGGAACAATGGAAGTCTTGCTCCTTTGAGGATTCCACTAGCGAATAGTTTGATAATCTTTGGTCCGATAGAAAGCTTCGTTTCCCATTAGGAACTTTGTTACTGATCCAAAGATTATCTAACCACCCTAGTGGCTTGTAGGTAAGGAGCACCCGTGAATGGTCGAATAGACTTTGGTCCAATAGCAAGCTTTGTTTCCCATCAGGAACTTTGCTATTGAGCCAAATACTATCTAACCATCCAGCA
The DNA here is from genome assembly GCF_000390325.3 of Nicotiana tomentosiformis. NCBI lineage: Eukaryota > Viridiplantae > Streptophyta > Magnoliopsida > Solanales > Solanaceae > Nicotiana > Nicotiana tomentosiformis. The sequence continues at coordinate 83,681,061 of NC_090816.1, read as the reverse complement.
GTGGTTTATCGTTTCCATGCCTTGTAATTTAAAGGTCTTATTTTTACTGATGGTGTTTCCTTCGTAGAATGCTTTCTGTTGCTGCCTCGTTAAAAACTTTGCCAGAAAAAACCCAATTGGGACAAAAACTGGATGAAGGGAAAAAGAGTGCAGCCCATACTTTCAGTATAAGCGGTGCTCATCAACAATAATACCTTTTGAGGTGTGCCACATTATAGTTTCTAGGCAATTTTATTCCATCTTGGTTTTCCAGATCATATGATCCTTTTCCGGTGACAGCTGAAACCTGGTATGGGCCTTCCTACATCGGACACAGCTTCCCTGCGTTGAGCTCTTGGGTGTTTTGAGTCACTTTTATTAAAACCAAGTCTCCCACTTTGAAATAACGGAGATTGGTTCTTCGATTATAGTATCTTTCCATTCTTTATTTCAGGGCCACCATTCTTTGTCTCTCCCGTGCTTGACTTGGCTATTGTCTGGTATGCCCATAGCACTTCCGGTAACTCTTCGGGCCATTTGCCTTTGGTTGCTTCCAATCTCTTTTTGAGGTTTTGAATAATCACATTGTTTGTTGACTCCTATTGGCCATTTGCACTCGGATGGTATGGTGAAGATGTGATTCTTTTGATTATCAAATCCTCAAGGAATTTTGTGACCTTTGCGCCTATGAACTGTGGCCCGTTGTCGCAGGCTGTCTCCTTTGGTATTCCGAACCTGCATATTATGTTCTCCCACATGAAATCAACCACTTTGCGCTCACCGATATTCTGGTAAGGACCTGTTTCAACCCACTTAGAGAAGTAATCATTTAAAATCAAAAGAAACCTTACCTTACCGGGAGCCGGGGGCAGCAGACCGACTATATCCATCCCCCATTTCATGAATGGCCATGGGGATAATACAGAGTGTAATAGCTCTGCCAGTTGGTGCACTAGCGGTGCATGGCATTGACACTTATCGCATTTCTGAACGAATGCCTTAACATCTTGTTCCATCCGAGGCCTATAGTATCCTGCCCTAACTAATTTTAACACCAATGAATCTGCACCTGAATGGTTTCCACAGATTCCTTCGTGAACCTCTCTCATGACCTAATTAGCCTCGGAGGCTCCTAAACACCGGGCCAACATGCCTTGGAATGTCTTTATGTATAATTGTCCTCCCCAGAAGCTGTAATGAGCTGCTTTGGTGCAGAGTGCCCATGATCCCTTCGGGTCTTCGGGCAGTTGGTCGTGCTCAAGGTAGTCGATGATTTTGTTTCTCCAGTCCCAGACCAAGTTGGTCGCCTTTACTTCATAATAACCGTACACATCCAATACCGAATGCATGAACTGTACGACCGTATCGGAATCTGATCCCTTCATTTACGTGAACGAGCCCAAATTGGCTAGTGCATCTGCTTCTGTGTTTTATTCTCTTAGGATGTGGGTGATTGACCATTCCTTGAACCGTGTGAGCAGAGTTTGAACTTTCACAACATATTGTTGCATGCATTCCTCTTTGGTGTCGAAGATCCCGTATACCTGATTTACCACCAGTTGGGAATCACATTTGATTTCAACGACCTCGAAGTCTAGTCCCCGGGCCAGTTCAAGTCCTGCAATCAAAGCCTCATACTCGGCTTCATTGTTAGTCAAAGGAACAGTTTTTATGGCATGCCTATGGGTTTCTCCTGATGGTGTAATTAATACTTCCTCGAGCCTAGACCCTTTCACATTGGAAGATTTGTTCGTGAACAAGGCCCAAACTTCTGATGTCATTTCTGACACCATCACCGCTTCTTTGGTATCCAAAGGCAGCAGTCCGAGGCTGAAATCGGCCACAAAGTCGGCCAAAACTTGTGATTTGATCGCAGTCCTAGGTTTATACTCAATGTCAAATTCACTCATTTTGACTGCCCATTTGGCCAATCGACCTAACAATTAATGTTTGTGAAGGATATTCCACAGGGAAAAGTTGTCACCACGGCTATCGGGTGACATTGAAAATAAGGCCTAAGCTTTTGAGCAGCGACTATGAGAGCTAAGGCCCATTTTTCTAGATGCGGGTAATGAGTTTCCGCACCCGTTAAAATTTTGCTAACATAATAGATATAAGATTACGTACCTTCATTTTCTCGGACTAGAATGGCACTTACCGCTACCTCTGAGACCGCTAAGTAAATCAGTAACTGTTCACCTTCCTCTGGTTTTGATGATAACGGAGGGCTCGATAAATACTGTTTCAGATCCTTTAGGGCCTGTTGGCATTCCGGAGTCCATTCGAAGTTTTTCTTCTTCTTCTGAAGTGAGAAGAAGTGATGGCATTTTTTCGAAGACCGGGAAATAAACCTACATAGAGCGGCCAATCTTTCGGTTAACCTTTGGACTTCTTTTACATTTGTCAGCTGGTCAGGAATGTCCTCGATGGCTTTAATTTTATAGGGATTGACTTCGACCCCGCTTTGTGACACCAGGAAATCAAAAAATTTATCAGAGCTGACTCCGAATGCACACTTTTCGGGGTTAAGCTTCATGTTGTGCTTCCTTAGGATGTCAAAGGTTTCTTAGAGGTGTTTCAGATGGTCACATGCGTTCAAAGACTTAACCAGGATATCATCTATGTACCTTCCATTGTTTCCCTATTTTCTTTTTGAACATTTTGTTCAAGAGCCTCTGATAAGTGGCTCTGGCATTCTTAAGCCCGAAAGGCATCACATTGTAGAAATATGTGCCAAAGTTCGTTATGAACGAAGTCTTTTCCTGATTCTCCAGGTTCATTTTGATTGGTTGTACCCGGAATAGGCATCGAGAAAACTCATCAACTCGTGCCCGGGCGTCGCATAAATCATTTGATCAATGTTTGACAACGGGAATGAGTTTTTTGGGCATACCTTATTCAGATCTTTATAATCTACGCACATGCAAAATTATTATTCTTTTTCGGAACTACTACTACATTAGTTAGCCAATCGGGATACTTTACCTCCCGGATTGAACTGATATCAAGCAATTAAGTTACCTCTTCTTTGACAAACCTATTTTTGACTTTGGCAATCAGGCGCTTCTTTTGCCTTACCGGAGGGATGTTGGGGTCCATGCTTAACTTGTGCATGACCACCTCTAGCGGAATACCTGTCATATCCACATGCGACCATGCAAAACGATCAACATTAATTTTAAGAAATTATATAAATCCTAACCTGAGCTCGGGGTTTAAATCTGTCCCCAAGTGGAATTTTCTCTCTAAGAACTTCTCGAACAATGTAACTTGTTCGAGTTCTTCCGCTGTGGATTTGGTTGCGTCCGTTTCTTTCGGTACCTGGAAACACCTTGGTACCTGATAGGATTCCGATGGCTCCTCCCCTTTGTCGATTTCGTTTGGTTTGGGAGGGGGCGGTGGTCTCTGTAATTGCTATGCCACATGTTCCTTTCTTTTACTGTTGGAAATCGAGATCACGTTCATCTCCCTTGCTGCCAGTTGCTCTCCTCTTATTTGTTTAATTCCCTCTAGAGTTGGGAATTTCAGAAGTTGATGGTATGTTGATGGCACAACCTTCATCTCATGTAGCCATGGTCTGCCAAGAATAATATTGTAGCCCATGTCGCCGTCTACTACTTCAAACAAGGTAGTCTTCATGACTCCTTCGGCATTTGTGGGCAACAGGATCTCCCCTCGGGTTGTCATACTTGCTAAGTTGAACCCGACGAGGAGCTTTGTGGCTGGAATGATGCTTCTAGTTAGCTTGGCTCGTTCCAGCACTCTCCATTGAATGGTATTGGCTGAGCTTCCTGGGTTCACCAAAACACGTTTAATTTTAAAATCTAAAACATTAAGAGAAATTACCAGGGCATCGTTGTGCGGTAGTAGAAGTTCATTGGCGTCCTCCTTTGTGAAGGTGATATCGTCCTCGACGACTTTCCGGAGTCTCTTGTTATGAGTCACCGATACCTTTGTCTTTTTTGTTGCTAAAAATGTTATACCATTAATCTCGTTCCTACTGAAAATCATGTTGATCGTTAGTCGAGGAGGATCTTCTCCTATCTTTGAGGGATCTGCGTTATCCCGGTTGCGGCTGTAGTTATTTTTAGCCCGGTCGCTTAAAACTCTCTGAGATGACCATTTTTCAGCAACGTCGCCACCTCCTCGCGCAGATGTCGGGTGTCCCCAGTCCGGTGTCCGTTAGTCCTATGATACTCACACTATAGATTAGGATCCCTCTGACTGGGATCAAATCTCATGGGCCTCGGGAACCGTGCGTCCTCATCGCCGATACCATCTCTACCATGCTGACATTGAAATTATACTCGGACAGTCTGGGGTAGGTGGAATCCTGGGAGCCCGATATCTCTTTGTCCTGCAATGATCTGTTATTCTGGCCATGGTCAGTTCTCATATCGGTAGCGAACCTGTCCGCTGAGCGAAAACCTCTGCTGCGTCCTTCGGCCCTTTCGTAGGGAAAAAACCGGCCCTTAGAAGATCGCCGATCTGTGTCAAAATCATCCTTCGACTTATCCTTGTTCTTTTCTCGATCCCGACCCTAGGTTGATGCCGGGAAACCGAGCTGGTCGGCTTCTATCCTTATCTTTTATTCATAGCGGTTGTGGACATCTGCCCATGTAGTTGCCTGGAACTCGAGCAGGCTTTCTTTTAGTTTTTGGGAAGCATCATAGCTTCTTGGGTTCAACCCCTTAGTAAATACCTCAGCTGCCCATTAATCTGGCACAATCGGTAGCAACATCCTTTCCTTCTGAAACCTGGTCACAAACTCTCGCAGCAATGCAGACTCTCCTTGCCAATTCTGAATATGTCGGCCTTTCGGGCCTGTACCTTCCTGGCCCCAGCATGGGTCTTGATGAAATAATCCATGAGCATCTCAAAGGAATCTATTGAGTGCTCGAGTAAAATTAAATACCATGTCAGGACCCCCTTCGTGAGGGTTTCCCCGAACTTCTTCAGCAAGACTATCTCAATCTTGTGCAGAGCTAAGTCGTTTCCTTTCACCGCCGTTGTGTAGGTGGTGATGTGCTTCTGAGGATTCGAAGTCCCATCATATTTTGGTACGTCTGGTATTTTGAAACGCTTCGGGATTAACTCTAGTGCCACGCTCAGTTTGAACGACAACTAGGTGTACTTCTTTGAGTCCAGTCCCTTCAGCACTGGCGGTGCGCCCGAAATTTGTCTATTCGGGCTTTTATTTCCCTCATAAACTGCATGAGCTCGGTTTTAAACGGATCATTCTCCTTGTTGTTACCAGATCCGCTACCGCTCCCCCCGGCCCCGTCGAAGCCGACCTCACCCCTCAGGTGTTGTTATCAACCCTTTGCGTTGTTTGATTTGCGGGAGCACCGGGAAGAACTGGACCTCTTCCATTCGCGTTGTTGGAAGCATCCGACAATGCTTGCCTCAATTCTGTCATGACCTGGTCTTATCGTGAGAGATGGCCGATGATGGCCTTTTGTTGTTCTCTCAAGATCCTTACCGTTTTCGCAACGTGCTCGTCTTCAGCATCATCAGGAGTCGCCTCACGTACATGTCGTGGATATTGCCCGCTATGGACCGACGCGGCTACGTCCTCCTCGTTGTGGGTGTCACTTATCTAGTCTTCGCGTTGAGGCGGATTTCCTTGTGCCTTAACGTTGTGTGCGATATTGACATCTTTATCTGCTATCTTTTATGATTTTTTGCTAAGAAACGAAGAATCAAAAAGATTAGTAATAGATGCAAGGATCAACTCAATTACGCAATTGTCTAGGTCCCACGGTGGGCGCCAAACTGTTTACCCGTAAAACGATACAGTTGAATTTATAACGTAGTATATAGACAAGCAAATCGATTTGATCCCAAAAGAATAAATAAATTTAATAAAATACAAGGCTTAGCGTTGAAATCGAGATAAGACAGCAAACAACTTGGTTCCGGGAGCAGAGTTTCCGAAGACAACAATAAGAATATTGATAGACAGAAAATAAGGTATTGTTGAGCTTAGAATAATGTATAGCATAAGTTTGTCAAATTTTTTTCTTATCTTACAATGGCTATTGAAGTCACTATTTATAGCTACACCTACGGAACTAGATCCTAGGATCAGGCCCCTCTTAAATAACAATTATGGGGGCCATTGATGAATATATAACGGTAGACTATGAATGCTAAAATTCTGTATAACAGATTGTATTTAATATTGAGGAATATTCTTTATTGAATGTCATCGGGTGGCAAATATTCGTTTGTCCTCGTTAGCAATGTTCCCTTCAGGGTCTGGCCGATACCAACCGAAGTTGCTGTTCTCGGTCTTGACTTCCACTTGATTCGCCTTCCGTCTGTGTCTGATTCCACGTGTCACTCTATTATTCAAATATATAATATGAACCGATTTTACCCTGTATAATTCTATTAACAATTAGCCTGACCTTGCGGAATAGAGCACATTTCCTCAGGAGACACATACATATTGGTAATGCTAAATTCATCGTCCTGGCAGTGCAGCTTTTGGATGTATGGAACAGACAAGAAGGGGCAAATCAATAATATGCAATAAATATGCTAGGACTAAATTGCTGTATAGTGCTTCCTGACACAAACATGGCTGTAATACAAATCACAGAATCAAGACGAGCTACCTCCCACGAAATAGAGGTCTGAAGATCAAGAATCCTCTTACTTCTAGCATTAATAACAATAATTAAGCCTCAATTCCAAGTTAGTTGGAGTCGGCTTAATGAATCTTCACTATACATTTCGCTCCGTTTAGACTCGTCTCATTCCAATATCTAATAAGTAGGTTTTCTACACTTGGAGGTTCTTTATATTTTCTACATCCAAGCAACAACTTGCAGAAATATATAAACTCTCCCAAACAAAGCCAGATGGACCAAAAGATAGGAACTTCTTGATCATTAATTCTTATAGGATTCTCAAGCTCCTGAGAGATCAATATAAAGGTTAGATGCAAATTTTCAAAGCAGAAGATGAGACAACCAATAAGATAGGCATACATGACTATTTTCATTAGTATATTGTTCTTCAAGACAGTAAAGAAGTTTTAGTTGAAAAACTTAGTATTGACGAAAAGGTGACAAGTACATATACAAACAGATTATCAGCAATTAGTGTCATCTTTCTAACTTCCTGTTTCTTATTCATGGAATTCAAGACACAGGTACCTCTTCATGCTGAACGCTATCCAATCCTTGGTGTGCTCCTCCTAACCTACACTGATTTGGCTTCGGAATACATTTCTGAATAGATATCAACAGAAACAAGAACAACTTCTGCTATTCGTCAAACCTCTTTCCGTCCAAAGAGTTTGGTAAATTCTCTTTTAGGTCCATTTTAGATATAAGTATTAAAAGTAACTCATTTCCATCACGCAGAAGGGATTCCTCAAAATTTTCAAAGGCACCTTTCAAGAGGCATGGGTTTTTGGCCGAGATATTACACTAGTTTTCCTTTCAGATCTAAGGGACAACTGCACGGGATTAAAAAGAAACAAATATTAGAATTGCTTGGCAGGAAGGCATAAGAGTAAGTTGCTGATTGCTGAATATAAAGATAATTCATTCAATCCATGGCTTAGATCATATACTGACACTTAAAAGCGATCCGATATGACTAAATTTTCAGATTGAAGTCCATACCTTATTAAACAATTCAACTGGTGGAAGCCTCTTATCAGGTGCAGATTTAGAATCCTGTGGAAGGATAGGATATAAGAGCCTCATATAACAAGAGAGAAAGTAAAGGACAAAGGAGGGTAAAAAATACTTAATGAAAGATCAATCAAAGCAAACTAAGTAGTAGTAGTATATTACACTTGAGGTTAAACTTCTTTCTCCAATGTTTTCGCATATTCTAGTATCTTCACTACTTGGGAAGATCTGTATAAAGACATGATATGGTTTCACAATTAGCATATACCACAAACTCAAAAAGAAAAAACAAAAGAGGCTCACATGGTTAGATTAATGGTGTACCTTATTACATCTTAGAGCTTTTGATTTGAGCAGTGTTACAGAATTCCCCTGCTTCACAGCATTTTGAGTGTTTGGTCTGAGAGACAAAGAACAGCAATATTAGGAATGATACTTTATGATGCTTGAAACAAGTTTCCTTTTTTTTTTTCCTTTTTGAAAAGGTAATGTTATGCTTGATGTAAAAGAGAAAATTCAGAATCTCAAGCGAAAATATCATTCTCTAAAGCGCAAGTGTAATCTGTTCTAATCAAAATCTCATAGTCCACGAGGAAATTACAAATAGTTACAGGAGGAGAAACTTTTGAAGTGATGATCTGAGCCTTAAAAATAGTTAGTGCAGTTTAATCGAAGAATAAACCGAGTACCAATTATAAGCTAAATTCTTTTAATTCAATTACTGGATGAAGTCAGAAACCCATCAATCCAACCTTTTGAAGTCCACAGAAGTGCTATGTGCAGCAAACTCAGCAGTTTGGCTGTTCGATAACTGCAATAACCAAACAGAGAGAGATTAGCTTCTATCAATTTACAAAGCTTTCAGATTTCATCATGAACCCTCTACATATAGAATCAATTCCGTGAGAAACTGAATATGACTAACTAATTGTTGTAGAGTCAATTTTTTATATAGCATTTAAAATTTCTGCGTCAAAATTAGCTATCCTCTATAGTGAAAGAACTCAGTTATATAGTCCTTTCCAAGCCAAAAGATCAGCAATCACAATTACATGAAACTTTGGCGACTGCAGTGTGCTCTTCGGATGAGGAGGTTTGAGAATCTAGAGAAAGCACAAAGAACAAGTCTTAGTAAATTGTGTGTTAAAGCTGTTTAAATGATTTTGTAGAGTTCAGGAAGAGAGCAGTATCTAAAACTACCAACTTTTATATTCAAGGGCTGTGCTTTTGAAGGTTGGCCTTTAGCTTTTGCATAATCAATTGACTCAGAATCATTCTTGGACCTGAAACTTTTAGATAAACGAAAAGTTGATCATTCAACTGTTAATGTTTCAAACCAAGATAAAGGGCTAAATAAACCAAGAAATCTACCCAGTTAAAATTGTGTAAGAATCAGAGCGCCAACCCAAAATCTTAAAACAGTGATTAAAGTAGCCAAGATGCCCTTTTATACCCTATATGTGACTTTAGTGCAACTTACAAGTGTGAGAATGGACTCGAGACCTTTATAAATCCTTTTGGATACATTTTTATACCTGATGTAGGACAAGTCAACAATAACATACCTTCGTCTTTGTGCCCTCTGCATGGTTTCCAGTTGAGGATCTCTAGGAACAGTGACCTTAAGTTTAGAATGTGTCAAGTTAGAGAAACTTGAAACCAGGATAAATATTCTATAAACTGCAATGGAAGATTCAAAAAGTGTTAATCTAACATCTTTCAATAGCGTGAAATAACAACTTTAAATATTCGCGTTAGATTTTTTGGATATCTTGTGCAACATCAGAACTTTGATGCTTCAAATGAGCAACATGGTTGGCAAGATAAAATGGTGACAATTTTTTTTAGCAGCTTACATATTAGTAAGAAAAAAAAATGAAGATATTGTGTACATCCAGGGAATTTCAAGCTTTTAGCTGTGTTGGTATCTGACCATAACTACGAGTGATTTGGTTGTCACTTCCCTCAAGTAGACCAAGTTCAAAGTGAACAAACAATGTAGTCCTTTGGGAATACCTTTTCAAGTTATCAAATCAGTAACACGCAAGGCATTGCCACAAAGATCTAGGAAAAGAGTAGCCAAGGAAGTATGAAGTAAAAGTTTCTAATCTATACTTGGAATTCTAAGGGAAAAAAATATTAATCCTATGGACGGAATTAAGGCAGATGGAACATTGAACTGAAAGTGGACAGAGAATTCAGTACATAAACTTAATCAGAATTCCTTCCCTTGTGCTTTATAATTCATAGCACTTTCAAGCACATCATAACAGGAAATTATCAAAAAACAGTAACTAACTTCATGCACCTTGCGCAGATAACCACTCTCAAGCTTTTGTCTTTTAGTAGCTACATTGTAAGATCCTGAAGAATTCCATGAGCTTCTCATATCGGTCTCGTTAGGTGGTTTCTGGGACCTAGCAATTGAAGAATGAGAAACATTGCTAGAATGAGAAACATAGCAAAAACTAAATACTAAGTTAGGCCAAACTAAAATATGGTTTTAGAAATAACCTACAAGTGAATAGGATTAACAAAGTGAACAGACTGGAACTGCAGAAACATACATAAGCCTGAATAGAAATTTTTACAGTATATTTCTGCTTGATATATATATATTTTTGATTGGAAGTAGTTAGACACCAGAAATCATTTGGCAAGAACGATTGGGAGAAAATAAATAAACAAGTTGCGGTTAAGCAACATATCACCTTGAAATGGATAAAACCTTTCAGAAGAGAAGTTAGAAAGTCTTTTTACACACCGTAGTTTAGCCAAATGACTAGCAGTGGGTTTCATTAAAGTTGACTCTCTGGCTTTCAAAGATCTGGACTCTGACTTTATCTTAGCTTTAGAAATTTCATGAACCATTGGACCATCGGAAAGTGTTCCTGAATGTGTAGAATTTATACAAGTTAGACCTTTTCATAATAAGGGAAAGCCTGAAAAATCTTAGCCAACATGTAACAAGAAAGTCATTCCCAAAAGTTGTTGCTTGTAACCTAAGCCAACCTTCTGGGTAAGTAGAGGATAATACAAAGCTTTTAATGAGATTGATCATTAAAAAAAAGACCTTCATTTTTCGTACAGGGTGAAACTGCAGAGCTGATGTGAATATATGAGGTGTTGCTGCTCGATTTTGCGGTTTGCTCTTCTCGTAATCTAGAGGGACCGCGCGAACATTCTGCTGCGCTGTCCTTCACCAGGTTCAACTTTACAATGAGAGCTATGAAGTTCCAAAAGAAACAGGGAAAAAAGAAAAAGTGAGGACAGTGATCAACCAGTATCACCACACAAAAACTCCACTTAGTGGATCAAGAAATATAACAGTTAAAAGGGAAGAAAAACAATTAGCGAACCAAAATTGCAGGAGTACAGAAACAACAACAAGTTCAACAATTGAAGAAGCTTATTGCAGATTAATAAAATCAAGTTTTCCCTCTCTAATAGTATAATCTTTAAGATTGTTTGGGGGGGGGGGGAGGCAAAGATCATGAACTTAAGTCAGAGGCGGAGCTAGAATTTCAATCTTATGGTTCGGTTTTCTAAGTTACTTATAACTAGTTAATGAATATTTCAAGACAAATATAGGGTTTGAACTAAAGCTACTGGGTTCACCGAACCCGTAGCGAGAATGCTGGCTCCGCCCCTGACTTGAGTCTACCATCAACACTGATAAAGACATTCGCGTGTTTGAACCAAGACAAAGAACCATACTCTCACTTCAACTGCATATGGCTGTCCTAAAATCAATAAATCAAAATGTTCTCTCTTTAACAGTTTAAGTTTCATATGAAGTGCTTACAAAGTTCAATAATAAGCTATTAGGTGAGACAGTTTACACAATTCAACAGAACTGTAATTTATTCCGTCTACTCGAATTAAGAAAAGTTCCATGTAACCTTTCCACATCTTTTTCTCTCTTTCCAAATCACAACAATCCCTTCAATGACATGTCCACTGTATATGTCAGCATTCTAAGGTAATAACCATTTTTTATTTTGCACAGCACAAGATCTTAATGAGTTGGCCTTTCTTCAACTTAAGTGACCAGAAAGTATTCAATGTGTCATATGTATAGCACTTTTTTTTGTCAAATTAAAACCTGAAAGGGAAATAACATGACAATCATCAAGCTTGTTTTTCTTTTTCTTTTTTTACTCTCCCATGGACGAAATGCTCCTATTAGTGCATGAATATAGGGGAGGAGTGACATATACTACAACTTTCTCCTTGCATTTCCATAAAGAAACATTTTACTTCTTAAATGTGTGACTTACATATCAGTTGAATTGTTTGACCATCTCAACTAAAAGTTTAGGAAGCTAGGAAGAATACTCCTTTATTTACTTCATTATATCCTCAAGTGCCCCTTCATGTGCGGCCGTGATTTTGTTTTTTCATGAGTCAAGGACTTGGAAATTATTTTTTTAATATTGAGTGTACCAGGACCTCTGCCTACTTTTGATACTGTATTAAATTGTGTGATCTTCTCATCCAAAAAGCTTAAGTTGTTAAAGAGATATCACATTTTTATTTACTTAATTATATCTTCAACACAATCGAAGCAAGACCTAGCCTTATGTCACATGAAAAAAGAGAGGAAGAAAAGTAAAAGAATAGGGCACTTTTGCACGCTCAACCAACCAACGAAACTACAAAAGAAGAGAACAGACATTCAGAAATTAATTCCTTTAATCTAAGACTTACGAGAAGGAGGATAGTTGCCGGCTGTTTGGAACCAGCGTTCGGCTTCTGCAGCCTCAGAAGGTGACTCCGGGCGACAAAAATCATAGAACCACGGTGCGTCAAACTCGTATTCCCAGTCAATTTCCGGATATACGTTTAAACATTCTACACTGAAATCCTCCATTTCTCCATCCATTTGTTTCAAAATTGGAAGATTCTGAGGAAAAACATAGGTACATTCCTTTTTTTCCATACAAGAATGTACCTGTTGAAAATGTCTTTGAGGGTTTTGAAGGTGACTTTCACGACGGAAGGAGAACTATAGAAGGCGTCAAATTGAATAGAAAGAAGCAGGACGTGTCTATTCATATGTAGCGCGAAAGCTTAGGAGAATACCGGAATTTCAATTTTTGGAGGCCCACTCAGGACGCTCAATTACCAAAACACCCTACTTTCTGTTTTTTTCTTTTGCTATCTTGTTTTTTTTTTTTTGACACAATTTTAACAATGAAAAAAGGCATCTGATCTTTGGAAGAGAGGGAATTAGTCAGGGGTAGTTGGGTACCCTGAAAATTTATTGATTAATTTAGCTAGGTGTTGTTTTCACCGTGGATTCAATGTCTTTTTCAGTTAGATCGTTACAATTTGCTTCGCACTTCTGCTTATTACATATTAATTTGATCAATCTTGGAGCAAAATTGAATTAAATTTATTTGTTTTAAAGTTAAGATTGAAAGAAAATCTAGCTTTGTTCACAGGTCTTGAATTGGCATTCACAAAAAATGCTTCCACTTATCATGGAAACTGTTTAACCAAAAAATAGTTTTTTGGTCAAAGTCAATATTAAAGAAAATCGAATTTCTGATAACCAAGTTTACTTCACTTTTTCAAAAATAAGAGAATAAAATAAGAGAGTAAAAAGCAATTGAAACTCAATATTCAGTAAATGAGGGAAAGAAATCTTATTGATAAACGTTATTTTCTCCCAAGAATTGTGGGCAAGAATCTTCAATCAAATAGGGATAAAATAAAAGACTGGTTGCATATATTTGTGAATATTTCGATGATGGTACAAAATAAGGTAAGGACTCTTATATAAATATACAAAAGATGTAACGGTTCCCTCTCTCTTAACTCCTACATGTTACTGACATTCTCTGCATTAATTGTCCGTTACTGAAATCACTCGTAACGATTATGGTAATAATAGGTGATCGTGCGTAATCAGGGATAATGTTGATTCTCTTTCCATATTCGTAATTGTTCATGATCTTCCTTATTTATGGCCTTTTCATGCATCTCATGCCTATTTCTTCTCTTCCAGTTGTCAGGTACGATACCTTCTTCAGTAAATCGCGTGAGTATTTCAACGGTGCCTCAACATTCTTCTTTGCTAACTTGCTACAAATGCCACTTGTCATCATATTGTTAGTCCATGTGTCATGCCTATTTTTCTACCAATACAAATAGTTCCCCCACTTTATGAATATTCTCGAGTGAATATTCGGGAAATGGTAAGTTTATTTATGGGGAATGTCTTGCCGCCTCTTCCCAACATCATTATGCTTTCTTCAGAAGCGAAGAGACGTACGTCCTTTACATTTAATGCTCGGGACACGAATCCTTTTATGATTGGCTCTACAGTTTATAGTGTCTTTTTAGGGTTTTCTGCGGCTGCATCAGTTCGAAGTGACGGTTCCATGACGACGATCCTTCCTTATAAATATCGCATTACATACCACCCAAAAATTTCTTTTTTTTTCTTGCATTCATACTCAAACTTCTTCTCTAACTTTTCCCCTTTCTTCGTGTTTTCACCATTAAAAATGACTTCTCATTCTTCGAACCATTCTTTATCATCTGACCCTCGTGAAACAATCATTGTTGATGAGCTTCCCCCTTCTTTTGTCCCAATTAGGAATAAGAGAGGTGGTAAGCTCTGTAGACTAGGTTCTTTATCAAACCGTAGCTCTACTCCTTCCGAGAAGAATATTTCAAAGCATTCTTCTTCCAAAGCTAGAACTCCATCAGCTCCTAGATCTTCCTATAGGAGTAAGGACCATAACGAACCGATGCAGGAGCCCGTTGTTTTTGAAATTGTTCCTCAATATTTTTCTTTCAAATCAGATTGTGAAGCAATGCGAAAACAAGAGTCTTCTATTGCAACACTTAATCCCGCCGATCGTTACCCTACTTTTATCACCACTCTATTTCGCCGTGAATGCCATTGGAAATCTAATTTTCCTGTTGTAGTTCCTAGTGCTGATGAACGAATAAGCTTTTATCATGAAGGTTATCCGTTTGTTTACACTTATTCTTTAACCTTAGGATTCAAGCCACCTATTGACCCAATGATCATTTAGTTTTGTCGGTACTTCAATGTGTGTCTTGGTCAAATAGGCCCGATAATGTGGAGGGCAGTAGTTTGCCTTCGTTATTTATCAAACATGGTTTGAGCCTCTTTTACTTTTCAACACTTCATCTGTATTCCCCGAAGTTCTTTCGCGAATGTGTCTTTTCTCTTATGGAGAGAAGCAAAGAGAGTTTTAGTCAGCCTTGAAGATGATCGTGACCGTGGCTGGTACGCCCGGTTCGTAGCTGTTCACACTCGTGATTTGGTGGGTGATTAAAATATGCCTTTCCTTGAGAAGTGAAACTTTGGACGTGAGTATTTCTTTCTGTTACTTTCTTTTCTTTTCTCTTATAATTTTGAATTTTTCATTCGTTTCTTCCATTCCTTTCAGCAATCATGGAAGTTTTTGGTGAACTTTCCAACTTTCATGATTGGGTAAAAAAAATATTGACTGCTGCCCCTATGGAACAAAGATCGTGAAAATTATTTTCTTAGAAGTTCACATGGAAAGTGAAAACCCATGGTATTTTTCCTTTCCGTACCCTTTTTTTTACTATAACGTTTCTTACTCTGACCCTTTTTCGTTATTCTCAGGTTTTGCTATTCGTGGTATTCGTCCTGCCTCTGTTCCCATTGCTAGACTTTCTATTAGTACAACCCAGGAGCAGATTTTGAGCGTGTCTTCTTCAAAGAGGAAGAACAGTGAAACCCACGCCTCCGATGAATAAGAAGAAGAAGATGATGATGTCTCTCTGGCGAGGAAGCCACGAGTTAGGAGGCGTATGGTTTTAGATGATAAAACCACCGTTCTCCAAGACCTACCTTTAGGCCCCGTGCCTTTCAAACTTGTTGATGAACCTGAGAATGTCCCATTGGACATCTTAGAAGATGAAGATATTGTTCATTATGGTAATCCCCCCTCAAGTCATATTGACAGACTTTTCGCTCAAGGATTTGAGGGTGAAGAAGATCTTGGCCCTGTTTCTGAAGAGCCACCCATTGATTTTCTTCCAATGAACCCCACAACTCATGCTGTTAATCATTCCATCTTTTCTATTACCAAACCTGCTGCAACTCCTCGTGAAGAGGTTGGCCCTTCTAGAGGGAGAAGAGGCATGAAGAAGATTTTGATTGAAGTCCCCGATCGCGGGAACTTGTTAAAGAAGTTTCGCTGAGCTGCAGTGTGGTTGAAACCATTAATCGGCCCCGTGGAGAGGGAAAAGCTTGAGTCTCACAACTCTATTACCTTAATGAATGGTGTTATTCATTTTGCCTTTAAGGTATACTTCTCTTCTTTTATGCTTCCTCCTTCCCTTATAAGTTTATAACCTTTCTATCTTGCCTTTATGCAGATCAATTTAACAGGTACGGAGTTGATGAGAAGAATATCTTGGACTGAGCAGCAAGTGGAAGAGCTACGTACAGAGGCTGACAATTGGAAGGAGCAATTTGAAAGCCTTCAACTTGAGAAAGAGGCCCTCGCTGAAGAAAAAAGGGTCTTTGGAGTAGCAACTCAAGATTACAGCTGTCGAGTTGGTAGATTCGAAGGCTTCTTCCAATCAAGTTGAAAAAGACAAGGATAGACTGGAATCATCCTTTCCTGAGCAACACTCTAAGGATACTGAGGAGATTAGGAGCTTAAAGGAACTTCTAAATCAGAAGAAGTTGTACACTTATGAACTAGTTCAAATGCTCACTCAAGCTTAAGAGGATCTCCGTGACTCTTATGATAAAGTCAAGTTCCTTGAGGATACTCTTGAACCTTTGAAGGCATCCTATGAAGCCTCAGAAGCTGAAAAAGAAGACCTGAAGGCAAAGATAAAGCATGTGGAGAAACATTATGAAGCCCTTGAAGATAAACTAACACTTGAGGTTAGTTGGACTTTTTTAAACACCCGTCTAGAAACTTTGATTGAGGCTAACCAGAAGGGGTTTTGAACTTGAGGCTAAAATTGCCAAAGCTAAAGAGGCAATTGAAGATACTTAGCAACATCAAAGTTTTTCAACACCCGAGGATGAAAGTTCCAAAGGTGATAAAGACGGTCCCATAACTGACCAAGCTGATGCCCAACCTTCGTTTTCTCAAGTTGATCCTTCCACCCCTGTTGATGGCGCTCCTTAGTTTTTCACCCTTCACCGTAGAATTTTTCTTTTGTTGGTGTTTATGAAACATTTTGTTTTTGTTTGAAGTTGATTTTGGGAAACCTTTCCTTCCCTATTTTTGGGATATTAATGCTAATATTGTTTCGTTGCATATCTTATATTATGCTTTTTGCTATTACGTTTTTGAGCTTTTACTTGCATTTGAAACGCTTTAATATGCCGCATCTTAATGTGCACGGGCTTTTTTTTTATAATTATAAAAGATGACCCTTTTATATTAACAACACTAATGAAGATGACATCTCATCTTCATATTGGTGTAAAGATATAAAATATGAAGTAATTTGAAGAAGTTTTATTTGAACTTTCAAATAAATATTTATGTACAACATTTTCATAACTGCTTTCTTTATAGAAGGTTTATAAGCATGAGTATATCTATCCCAAGACTAAATTTACAGCCTTAACCTAAAAGCTCGTGGGTGTTTTCTTCGGAATCTTTAACTCTTTACTTCACATTCCTTTTGCGAGCTTGAAGATTTTCAATTTTCTTCAAGGTTTTTCCTTTGGCTAAACTATGCTTTTGTGATGTACATATTATTCCTTTACATACTTCTTCATATGCATAGCCCCCCCCAGTGTTTAAGCATTGAAGCATGAAAGCTTAAACACTGGATCAACTCTTTTCTTTGGTCCTTTCCCGGAAAAGGAAATACACATGGGACTCAGAGGTAACTTTTTAGATGATGACTGCTTAACCCTTTCCATCAGAACTATTGTAACCTAGGCCGAGAATAATTAAGTATTCCGTGTGTCTTTAAGGTCTAATGTCATCATCTGGTACGGGCTAGCATTTTTTCTATCATCTAAAATAGTTAGTAAAACTTAATTGAACAAAGTAAAGAATAAATTTTAGGATACCTGACCGTGGGTACTTTCTTTCTCAAAAGTAATATTTCTTCAAGTGAACTTCATTCCAATGGGATGGTAACACCTTGGCATCCATAGTTTCCAATTCACATGCTCCCTTTCCAGCAATACTTTTAACTCGATACAGACCTTCCCAATTTGGACTTAATTTTCCTGTATTTGCCGCCTGTGTTGATCGAAACACCTTTTTAAGGACTAAGTTCTCAATCTTGAAATAGCTCAGGTTTTCCTTTATGTTGTAATATCATTCAATTCTCTGCTTTTGTGCCGCCATCCGAACCAAAGCTGCCTCCCTTCTCTCTTCTGTCAAATCAAAATTTGTACGAAGTTCTTCCTCATTTGATTCTTCGTTCGCATGTGTGTACCTTGTACTCGGTTCTCCTTTTTCCACTGGAATTAAGGCCTTAGTCCCATAAATGAGCGAGAATGATGTTTCTCCCATTCTTATTTTCGTCGTTATTCGGTAAGCCCATAGTACCCCGGTAGCACTTTTGGCCACTTGTCTTTTGATTCTTCTAATCTTTTTTAGAATGTTGACAATGATTTTATTTGTCGACTCAGCTTGTCCATTAGCTACGGAATAATAAAGTGCTGAATTAATTCGTTTAATTTTTCAACTTTTGAAAAAATTAATAACCTTCGCACCTACGAGCTGCGGCCCATTATCGCAAAGGATTTCCTTTGGGACTCCAAACCGACATATTATATTTCCCCAAATGAAGTCGGTAACTTCCTTTTCTCGTACCTATTTGAAGGCACCTGCTTCTACCCATTTTTTAAAAAATAAACGATTAAACTTAACAAGAACCGTACCTTTCCTGATGCTTGAGGTAAAGGACCTAGGATATCCATCCCCCACTTCATAAATGGCCACAGTGATATGATTGAATTGAGCAATTCCGCTAGTCTATGCATGTTGTTTGCATATCGCTGGCACTTATCGCACCTTGCTATAAATTTTTCTGCTTCATCTTTCATTTTTGGCCAATAATACCCCGCTCTTCTTAACGTTTTCACCTGGGATCTTCGTCCGGCGTGATTACCACAATGTCCTACGTGCACCTCTCGCATCATATACTCAGTTTGTGATGGTCCAAGACACCATGCTAATGGTCCTCTATTACGATATAAATTTCCTTCTATTAGGCAATACCGAGCAGCTTTCATTCGCAACAATTGGGATTTCTTCTTATCCTCAGGTAAAATTCCATACTGCAATTAATTCAGAAACTCATTTCTCTAATCCCAAGTTAAATTATTGAAGTTTACCTCATTTTGGTTTATCAAGGGCTGAATGGAACAAATGCACCACAATCGCATTTTTCGTGTTTGACACATCAGCCACGAGCCCCAGATTTGCCAACACATCGACTTTTATGTTTTATTCTCTGGGTATTTGGATATCTTTCCAAGTCTGAAACCGCCTCAATAATTCTTGTACCTTTTCTAGGTATTGCTGCATTCGCATCTCTCTTGCCACGTAATTCCCTTGAATTTGATTTACTACCAGTTGCGAGTCATTTTTGATTTCGATTTGTTAATTCCAAGCTCTCTTGCGAGTTCCAAACCTACAATCATGGCTTCATACTCTGCCTCATTATTAGTAATTGGATAGCACTTTATTGTTTGTCTTATAATCTCTCCTGAAGGTGAATTTAAAACAATTCCTAAACCTACTCTTTTTACATTTGAAGAACAATCCATATATAGTCCAAGTCCCCAGATTAGACCCGGTAAACACTAGTACCTCTTTTTCAGCTTCAGGAAGTAGGTTCGAGCTGAAATCTGCTACAAAATCCGCTAGTACCTGGGACTTTATGGTAGTTCTAGGTTGATAGATAATATCATATATAGTCCAAGTCCCCAGATTAGACCCGGTAAATACTAGTACCTCTTTTTCGGCTTTAGGAAGTAGGTTCGAGCTGAAATCTGCTACAAAATTCGCTAGTACCTGGGACTTTATGGCAGTTCTAGGTTGATAGACTATAGCCCATTTAGCTAACCTCTATAGCCCATTTAGCTAACCTCCCTGATAACTCTTGCTTGTGCAATATATTCTTTAGTGGGAAAGCAATTATAATAGAAATAGGATGACATTGAAAATAGGGTCGTAACTTCCTGATGCCATTATTAATGCTAATGCAAGTTTCTCTAAACGAGGATACCGTGTCTAGGTATATAATAAAGATTTGCTAATATAATTAATTGGATATCGCTTACCCTTGTCTTCATGCACCAACACCACGCTTACTGCCACTTATGATACAACTTAGTAAACAAGTAATCTTTCTCCATCCCTTGGTTTTGCTAAAAGGGGCGTTTTTGATAAGTACGACTTCAAATCCTTCAAAACTTGTTGATATTCGTCAGTCCATTCAAATTAATTTTGCTTTTTTAATATTGAAAAGAATTTAAAATATTTTTCTAAAAATTTGGATATAAATCTTCCTAAAGCTGCTACTCTACCTGTTAACCTCTGTACCTTTTTTTTGCTTATAAGTACATCAGATATTTCCTCAATCACTTTGATTTGAGTGGGATTCACTTTGATGCCCCTGTTAGAAACAAGAAATCTCAAAAATTTACTTGTAGCGACACCAAAGGCGCACTTTTTCGGGTTTAATTTCATGTTATACTTGCGGAGAATTTCGAAGGTTTCACTCAAGTGCTGAAAATGGTCCCATGCTCGTGCTAATTTGACCAACATGTCGTCAATATAAACCTCCATGGCCTTCTGTTACTCCCAAACGCACACGCACATATACGTGGTCGATAAGTAATATAGGATTGTAAGTTCAGATATCGTACCCACAGGGACTTGTGATTAACTATCAACTAAATTAAACTAAGACAATTAATCTACTCAAATAATTTTCTAAAGTATGAATATTTAACTAAAACTAATCTAGAATAGTAAACTATAAAACTAGAGAAAATAAGTCGACAATCTTAGAGTTGAATTCAATAGGAGAAAATATTCTAGAGCTATGGGTTAGATAACAATCCCATTGAGTTTTCCACTTAAATTGTCTAATTAATTTATCTAGTTTATTGATTGATTTAATATTTCTCGTAGCCTTCTACCGAAGTACTACTCGTCTATTCAAGCTAACCTAACGCCTATATTCCTATGGAATTAGAATCAACAAGAGCACATTAATAATTTCTGTATAGTAACCAAGAAAGGAGATTAGGTATATTCATATCCTAACCGCAAATCCGCCCCCCTCAGAACTAAGATCTTGCTCTACTCAATCTTATATGCAATCTAGAATTCCCACTACCGAGTTCAATCCTAGATTCGTAGATAGTATTCAATTGGTGATCAATCAATAAAATAATTAAGCGCAAGATTGAATAAATAAACCAATATGATAAAATAATAAAAACAATTCAAGCTTCAAACTATACGTTCATGTAGCACTCAACTACTCTAGAACTAATAAACTATGAGATTAAAGGAAGAGTAGAGAAGAAAAACTAATTAGAAGCCTCCTCCAAGCGTGGTGTGTATTTTCCCACGTGAATTCTCCTTCAAAGTATGTTAGCTCTCCTCCAAATCAGGTTTAGGACTCCTTATATACGATTTGGGGTCGTGTAGGGCCGAAATAACCTTGTCCCACACAAAGTAGGAAACATCCCGTCACGCAGGGTCCAGTCCAGTGCCTAGCGCTGGCTGTGGTGACGGAATTTCCTTGTCTCAATTTTTGAATTGTTTCACGGCTTTTTCTTGTCTTCAAATTGGGGGGGACAAGGGGAGGGGACAAACACCAATAGGTGTCCCCCTGTTACATCCTATATTTTCGTACGTAAAAGTACGCCATAAATAAATTGATGAAAGCTCGAAAATGAGATATTACATCCCGCATTTTCGTACGTTAAAGTTTTGTCGTAAGCTAATCGACGTAAATTCGGGAATGGGATTATTTTGAGATTATAAGAATTATGCTATTTAAAATAAATGATGAGTAAATTCGTGAATTTGAGATGATAAGCAAGTCAAAGAAAATGAATTTCGTCGAGGTTTGACATTTTGGGATAGAATACGGCCCGAGCTAAAATACCCGATATTTATGGACTAGTACCATACAAGGTACCCCATGACCATGATACTAAGTTATATAATGTGTATTAAAACTAAGTAGTATTTCAAGTAAGTTGAGATAATTCTTAGCTATGTGGATAATTGGGGTAATTAATGATTTTTGGTGGAAAATTGGCTAATTAATTAAAATCTTTGGGATAAAGATTAACGTGGCAGCTTTTTCCTTAAACACCTTGTGACTCTTACATTTAATAAATAGGTGGCATGAATCCAAAATGAGTCTTGGATAAGGGATAGTTACAGTGGCAGTATTTAAATCAAGAAAATATAAGAGTTATTTCCTTTCGTTTGATTCACTTTTTGGAGGATAACATTTCAATCTCTCAAGAAAGAAATCCAACAAAGCTTAAACGTTATTTTCTTATTTCTTAAGAGAAGTTTCAGCCAAGCATAGAAACGTTACTATTCAAAATCACTTTCTAATCCAAGAAACATTAGCAACGTTAATTCCATTTCCAAATAGCAACGTTGTTGCAAAAGTTTTAAGGAAAGGTTTCGACCAAGTTTTCTTTGCATAAGCAACGTGATTGCTTCAAGCTTTTCATACGACTTGTTCCGTATTTTATCGCAATTAACGTGTGTTAGAGGAATTGTCAAGAGAATCGGCTCAGGTATGTTAAGTCTAATCCCTTCCTTCATTTTGGCATGATCACGTAATTATATTCGTTTGATAACTAGACATAAAGAGAAATTCATATTCCGAAATTTATGTATATTTTCCTAGTCTCGTAAGTTACAATATTCTCCTTATCAGGACTTAATATTCAATTGAGTATTTTCTTTTTCCAGTCAAGAGAGCAGAAAGTCTATATATACAGTATTACAGTATTTTTATTACCATCGAGCTATAATCGATGGGCAGGCCCCTATTGGGCAACCTCTGATCAGATGGTAAGTTATATACCGAGCCTACTGTGGCCGAGCGCCTATGAGCGAGCCCAGTTAGCCGAGATACAGAGCCTAGTATGGCCGAGCGCCTATGAGCGAGCCTTCTACGGCAGAGCAGTTATATATATACCGAGTCTTATAAGGCCGGACAACTATTTTACTTACTATATTGAGAGAGTTGAGTCAGTATCAGTAGGTAAGCATATCTTCAGATTATCATTGACTTCCAGTTGCTTTCAGTTATTATATTATCAGTTCAGTTTAAACTTTCAGTATAGTGCCTTACATACTCGGTACATTATTTCGTACTGACGTCCCTTTTCTGGGGGCGCTGCATTTCATGCGTGCAGGTTCAGACAGACAGACGGGTATACCTCCTCATTAAGTGTTGCCCGAGTTCAGCTTGATCGGTAAGCTCCATGCCTTTCGGAGTTGCCGGTTCTAGAGCTTTATGTACATATTGTGTATAAATGTATGTATGTTATGAGTAGGTCGAGAAGCTGTTCTGATCACAGTATATCCACCAGTAGAGGCTTGTAGACATATCCTGTCAGTTAGTGCAGCATGTTGGGCTTGTAGGCCTTGTATGTATATTTGGTTGGTTTATCAGCTGTAGTAATTATGATGACCTTGTCGGCCCAGTTTTATATTGATATTTATTCAGCATTCGCAGTTGTCTTGCAATGTGGCCCATGGCCAAAGTATGACATCATATGTTCAGAGTCCCTTAGTCGCAAGTTGGTACGCAAGGATAGGTGAGGCACCGAGTACCGGTCTCGCCCCCTGGTTCGGGGCGTGACAAAAGTGGTATCAGAGCAGTTCTGTCCTTGGGAGTCTACAAGTCGTGTCTAGTAGAGTCTTGTTTATGGGTGTGTCGTGCACCGCACTTATAAGCAGGAGGCTACAGGGCATTTAAGACTATCACTCTTTCTTCTTACTCTAGATCGTGTGGTAGAGCTCCATTGTAAGAACTCAATTTCCTAAACTCTATCTTAGTCATAATACGACGATACCTACATCCAGAAAGATAGTTGGTAGAGATATAGCTGTGGAAAAGTTGAGTTAGAGAAACTCAAGTTTGCATTATTCCTATGATGGATAAATGTGAGGTCTTCAGCAGAACATTTGTGTACCTTACGTGTAAGCTTCTTGATAAGGAGCCTTAAGGCAAGAATATCTATCCACCTATATGGTGAAAGGCAATGAGAGGTTCAGAATATAGATACAAGCTTCAACAAGTAAAAGGAGCAAGATAAGAAGGGTACGAGGTACCCAGTTAATGAAGATTACTGGTATTTTCAACTCCGGCAGAAAGGTATAAGCATTGTGACTTACCTTCAACAGTAATAGACGTATGTAGAATTGGCCACACCCATCTCAGTTATACCTTATTGGGGGCTAACATGTGTAGTTTAAGAAAAGTACATGATATTAGGATCCGACTAGAGTTAGAGTAACCCAAAATGGTAAATGGATTATTTGTGTTAGTTGGCATTTCATAAGGATATTACAAAGGTGCTAATAGATCTCCTTGTGAGGCACCCAGACAGTGCACTCTAGAATATTACAATTAGATTTGAATAATGCATGGAAGGGATAAATATTACCTTAGTGTGGCTCGCGTCCCTAGTAGAGCTAGAACGTTAAGCAACCCCAGAGCCACTGGATGGAGCAAGGGGAGCTAAAAGCAAAAGAATGTCTTGTTCGAGTTTTCGGAATAAAGTGATAGACATGAATGTTAGCGCAAAACAAGAAAAGAGTTAATGAAATATTATGAGTAAGATATGATACATGGATGACAACGGTGGATCAAAAAGATGACAGTATTACAAAGTCTATAGTCAATTGAAGGAAAAGACAAGAGGTGTCAGGCCTTGAGACAACAAAAGAGTATAGGCCATAAAGTCATATCCTCATTTCAAGAAATAAATTCGTAACTCCAACGCGACTACCGAAAGGAAAAGTTAAACTCCAGAACAATAGAAATCGGTATGGGCTGGTGAACAAGATAGACTAAACATGAATTAGGGATTGAGTGATTGGATAATAGTCAGCATCAAGAGAATTTCAGATTTCGTTCCGGCGATAATAGAGTGGACAACAGAAGAAGATTCATGAGAAATTTAGAGAATGGTCATTCAGGAAGACGCTTCCCTAAAGCAAGCAAGGTGAGTAAAGTTAAGCTTAAGGGACTGGATGTGCTAGTTACACTAAGTGTCACCCTCGCGACTAAGGAATTTTGTTATCCTTGGTACTGAATGATTACTGTGAGGCAAGTAAGGATCATCGATGATGTGAAAAGATGCCAAAGATGAGAGGGTAAAACATCTATACGTAGATCATCGTAGCACTAAATCTTAGTGCTCCCCTAAAGGGGGAATATGGTGTAATGTGGCATTAGGTCAGAATTAAGTGGTTCTAGTAATTATGAAAATGGTAAAGGAAGAATGTGATAATAATGAGAAAGGGATAAGATTGCACTTATTCAAGTCATGCAGATACGCTACAATTCCAGAACATTATGCAAACACGACGTCAAGGAGAGGAGGTAAGGGTTCCTACCTGAGATATTATTGATAGATAAGGAGTCAGTGCGGAACGTAAGCTAAGATAAAAGGAAATGACCCATGAAAGATTACGCAGAATATTGATATGAGAATGAGCCAATGAGTAGTTAGTAGTTGATTCAGGAAGAGCCTAGTTATGGCTAGACAAGAGGATATATACAAATCAATATATCGTGCAAGATAAATGGAGTGAACCCAACATGGGGAATTCAGTTTCGCAGATATGACCTCAGAACCCTTGAGAAATATTCAGATAGAAGTTGGGGTAGTTAAAGGTGGCGTATAAGTGTTACATAAATAAAAGAGGATGCCACTGGAAACAGTCAAATTTTTTTTTAGTTCAAAAGCAACCCTACAAGAACAAGGACGTGGAGATAACTAACTACGGATAATTATAGGCGAGAAAGGATTCAAGATCATATGGGTTGTATGGACTTCCAATATGTGTGGGCACTAAGATAAACCAAGTATTCATGCAAAAAGTAGCAGAAAGACCAGGAAAGGTAATAACTTACGTTTAAAGAAAGCCGAGAAGGAATGAAAGGACTTATTCGATCAATGATCCAGAGTTGGTTACATTATGAATGCACTTAAGCGTTCAGAGTATTTTCCATGCAGCATATATGTCGACAATCATACAGCCGTAGAAGATTCTGGTTTAAGTTAAATGAAAGAATTGAACCCAGGTCATAGACAAAGGATTGAGTTATTAAAAGATTGTATCATGGATATTACATAGCGCCCACGAAAGGCTAAAAGAATAATAACTAACACCATGAGCCGCAGAACGGAAGATAGCTTAAGCCTACATAAAGGTTGATCAGAGGAAAGAGGAAACTAAAGAATTACATCACCCAAGTAAATCAAGAGTTTGATTATTGGACCCAGAAAATTATAGACATCATGATTGAGAACATTGCAGAATCACTCTTAATATCAGAGGTGCAAGAGAGATAGTACAGTAGCCATATTTTATAATGGCTCTACGATAAAATCAGTTAGAAGAGTACCAGCCTTATAAGAAGTCAATATGAAACTCCCACCGGATTGTGTATGCACCAGAGGTGCAAGTGTTATAATAGAGCTCCAAGCTGTGGATGTGAATTATGAGGTTATGAAAGGGATAGAAGATGTGATGCAAGATTTTTAAGGAAATTAAGGTAAAGGTGAACAATGTACGAGATACTCAAATGCAGAAGGTTGTGAATTGTCCATACTGCGGAAAGAAAAGGCTAGAAGCGCTGGGATTCAATATCCAGGAATGATAGCAGCATCGTCAGTGGCATATTTTCCAGCCTATGATTTCTAGGTACCGAGAGATCTAGCCAAGAGAGTAAAGAAGAGTTAGAGATAATGTGATGTCTCGCTTGATGTTCCAGAATAATATAAGAAAATATATGGTGCAAACAAGTTGAAGGAAGGTTGCGAGTAGTATAAATAGATATGTATAGGTCGTAAGCTAAAGTATAGTAAAGCGACAAGGTTTTATGACAGGAGTAAGGATAAGAAAGGTCAAGTGAGAAGGTGACGAGAAATGGATAAGTCCTCTGGATTAAGCCCATGAAAATAAGAAGAGCTGATGGTTTCTCTAAGTTATACAAAGCTCAGTATAGCCTGAATGAAGTCAAAGGAGGCTAAGGCTAATAGCATTTAGCAGAGGTGGAATGCTGCCCTGATAATAGAATGAGGGTGTAATTGTGATAGATAAAGAATGACGTTTGGTAATGATTTCATGAATTGTACATGATTAAAATACCCATGTAAGGTAAATCACATTGGGATGCTATGAAATACGATTATGGAATTATAGTATTATATCGCCCCCAGGTGGATCAGGAAAATTACTTCTAATGTTCCACGATGCAAGTTATCAGTGGTAGATTGTAGATCAATATTGAGGTGAATCAATAACGGATGGATAATCGGGTCTATGAAATAAGATATAGCAATATTCGTAAGTTTGACAAAGTACCGACCAATATACCTATAGATGCCCAGAGGGACATCTTGTCAAGATCTATATATGTTTACAAAGTGAGGCCTAGAGATGGGCTAACAGCTGGAGGAAAAAGGAGAGAAGAGTCGCATAGGCGCACTTACAAGGCCAGAGTCGTACATGCTGCATGATAGAAGGTAGCAACAGTTAGGAGATTGGAAGGATTCCGACCATAAGTCGTGGTGTGAGAAAGAGGCCTAAAGAGGGGAATGCCCTGGCGTTTGGGATTCATTCACAGAACAGTTGCCTAGATGGAAAGAGGAGTACTAAAGTATTTGCAAGAGCTATGGGTTATGAGAATGATAAGTGCATCAGTCAACATTTGAGGACGAATGTTCCAAAGGGGGGAATAATGTTACATCCCATATTTTCGTACGTAAAAGTACGCCATAAATAAATTGATGAAAGCTCGGAAATGAGATATTACATCCCGCATTTTCGTACGTTAAAGTTTTGTCGTAAGCTAATCGACGTAAATTTGGGAATGAGATTATTTTGAGATTATAAGAATTATGCTATTTAAAATAAATGATGAGTAAATTCGTGAATTTGAGATGATAAGCAAGTCGAAGAAAATGAATTTCGTCGAGGTTTGACATTTTGGGATAGAATACGGCCCGAGCTAAAATACCCGATATTTATGGACTAGTACCATACAAGGTACCCCATGACCATGATACTAAGTTATATAATGTGTATTAAAACTAAGTAGTATTTCAAGTAAGTTGAGATAATTCTTAACTATGTGGATAATTGGGGTAATTAATAATTTTTGGTGGAAAATTGGCTAATTAATTAAAATCTTTGGGATAAAGATTAACGTGGCAGCTTTTTCCTTAAACACCTTGTGACTCTTACATTTACTAAATAGGTGGCATGAATCCAAAATGAGTCTTGGATAAGGGATAGTTACGGTGGCAGTATTTAAATCAAGGAAATATAAGAGTTATTTCCTTTCGTTTGATTCACTTTTTGGAGGATAACATTTCAATCTCTCAAGAAAGAAATCCAACAAAGCTTAAACGTTATTTTCTTATTTCTTAAGAGAAGTTTCAGCCAAGCATAGAAACGTTACTATTCAAAATCACTTTCTAATCCAAGAAACATTAGCAACGTTAATTCCAATTCCAAATAGCAACGTTGTTGCAAAAGTTTTAAGGAAAGGTTTCGACCAAGTTTTCTTTGCATAAGCAACGTGATTGCTTCAAGCTTTTCATACGACTTGTTCCGTATTTTATCGCAATTAACGTGTGTTAGAGGAATTGTCAAGAGAATCGGCTCAGGTATGTTAAGTCTAATCCCTTCCTTCATTTTGGCATGATCACGTAATTACATTCGTTTGATAACTAGACATAAAGAGAAATTCATATTCCGAAATTTATGTATATTTTCCTAGTCTCGTAAGTTACAATATTCTCCTTATCAGGACTTAATATTCAATTGAGTATTTTCTTTTTCCAGTCAAGAGAGCAGAAAGTCTATATATACAGTATTACAGTATTTTTATTACCATCGAGCTATAATCGATGGGCAGGCCCCTATTGGGCAACCTCTGATCAGATGGTAAGTTATATACCGAGCCTACTGTGGCCGAGCGCCTATGAGCGAGCCCAGTTAGCCGAGATACAGAGCCTATTATGGCCGAGCGCCTATGAGCGAGCCTTCTACGGCAGAGCAGTTATATATATACCGAGTCTTATAAGGCCGAACAACTATTTTACTTACTATATTGAGAGTGTTGAGTCAGTATCAGTAGGTAAGCATATCTTCAGATTATCATTGACTTCCAGTTGCTTTCAGTTATTATATTATCAGTTCAGTTTAAACTTTCAGTATAGTGCCTTACATACTCGGTACATTATTTCGTACTGACGTCCCTTTTCTGGGGGCGCTGCATTTCATGCGTGCAGGTTCAGACAGACAGACGGGTATACCTCCTCATTAAGTGTTGCCCGAGTTCAGCTTGATCGGTAAGCTCCATGCCTTTCGGAGTTGCCGGGTCTAGAGCTTTATGTACATATTGTGTATAAATGTATATATGTTATGAGTAGGTCGAGAAGCTGTTCTGATCACAGTATATTCACCAGTAGAGGCTTGTAGACATATCCTGTCAGTTAGTGCAGCATGTTGGGCTTGTAGGCCTTGTATGTATATTTGGTTGGTTTGTCAGCTGTAGTAATTATGATGACCTTGTCGGCCCAGTTTTATATTGATATTTATTCAGCATTCGCAGTTGTCTTGCAATGTGGCCCATGGCCAAAGTATGACATCATATGTTCAGAGTCCCTTAGTCGCAAGTTGGTACGCAAGGATAGGTGAGGCACCGAGTACCGGTCTCGCCCCCTGGTTCGGGGCGTGACACCCCCTATGTCTCTTTATTTTTTTTTGTTTAATTTCCTTTCTTTTTCTTTCGTGTTTTATTCAATTTTTCTCCAAATCTCTTCATCTTCATATCACTTTATTCCTACACAGTTAAAATATAATATTAAGCACAAAGTAATATAATTAACACTCAAAAGACAATTAAAAATACTAGAACATGAGGCAACAATGGAAAAATCTATGTATTTTTGGCTGAACATCAACACCCCGCACTTAGACTCTTGCTCGTACTCGAGTAAGCATTAAAACCACTCTCAACAAATCAAGACTAGGAACACCACCACTTCGGTTGATACTAACAATTAGGCTCTATAGCAACTTAAATCATTAGATATACACTTCCTTATCATCGTGCATGATATACAAGTCACAAACAAACAACAAACTTCTAACCTCCTAACCTCAGAGACAGACTCTAACTTACCAAATTTAAGCTCGCGCGCCTACTCTGTCAAAGAAGCTAATAACATCACCTATCTATCATGAAATAAGTGCCATCACAAGAATAAATAGTCTATACACTCAAATCAAAGAATGAATATAATATAAGGACTTAGCATCAAAGAACAACTCTCGCACTCCCAACGAATTCACATGTATGCACAAAGAACCATAGGCTTGCCCATTTTGTACCTCTCTACTAATTAAGTGTGCTCGAATAGAATCAAATAGGACTTTAACGGGTTGTAATATTGGCTAGGGGACGTGTCACGACCCGAAATTTCCCACCGACGGGACCGTGATGGCGCCTAACATTTCACTTGTTAGGCAAGCCAACGTTAGAGAATCATTAAACCAATTCCTTATTTCCACTCAGTAATTATCAATAATTAACTAAGATAAAATATAATAAGTGCGAAATATCATAAAACTGTATTAATTACTACCACTCGGATCTAGAGTCACAATTCATGAGGATTCAAGAATTTATGACAAGTAATAGTATGAAAGAAATACAACTGTCTGAATGAAAGAAACAGTAGAGCAGAAAAGATAGACGGGGACTTCAAGGTCTGTGAACGCCGACAGATCTACCTTGAGTCTCCGGATATTGGACCAATAGCAAAAATCTCGATCAACCCGAGCCGGTATCAAAATCTGCACAGAAAGTGCAGAGTGCAGTATCAGTACAACCGACCCCATGTACTGGTAAGTGTCGAGCCTAACCTCGACGAAGTAGTGACGAGGCTAAGGCAAGGCACCTACAAATCAACCTATATAATTTAAAAGTGTATATACAAATACAGAAATGAAGAACTAAACAGGAAATGTAGGGGAACATACTGAGGGGAATGCAAGATAAAGAACTACTACAGAATGATCATCGGAGCAGTCAATATACCAAGAATCAACAGGAATAGTGAATACAGTAAGGAAAAATACACGGAATCAGCCTTCGTGCTTTTACTCTCAATCTCACCATAAAATAAATAGAAACGGCACGACATCACCCTTCGTACATTAACACTCATATCAAGGCACGACATCACCCTTCGTGCATGTTAACTCACAATATAGAACGGCATCACCCTTCGTGCATTAACACTCACAATATGGCATGGCATCACCCTTCGTGCATTAACACTCACAATATGGCACGGCATCACCCTTCGTGCATTAACACTCATATTATGGCACGGAATCACCCTTCATGCATTAACACTCACAATATGGCACGACATCACCCTTCGTGCATTAACACTCATAATATGGCACGGCATCACCCTTCATGCGTTAACACTCTCCCTTACCATAATGCAATGCATAAATAACTACAGGGAGATCGAATAACAAGCACAAACCTTACTTCAACATTTGGTTCCATAACATCAATCTCAACTTTGAAATAAAAACTCAATTATCACCAGAAAATCTATAAACACGATATAAACGATAAATTGAACAACACTAGTATAACACATAGCAAATAGGCATAGGAATGAGACAATATAAGAAAAACTGAGAAACATGGAAAACAGGTAAATTGGCGGCGCATAAGTACTCGTCACCTCATATATACGCCGCTCACATGAATTTCACTTAGCAAGTAATCTAAGGTTCCTAATTCCCTCAAGTCAGGGTTAGACACAACACTTACCTTGCTCCGAAGGCCACTTAATTCTCAATCACAGCTTTTCCTTTGGAATTCACCTCCAAATCACTCGTATCTATTCAAAATGACTCAATAATATCAAACATTACTAAAGGAATCAAGTTTAATGAATAATTACATATTTCCCAAATTTTTCCTCCAAAAAGTCGAAAATCGACCCTAGGCTCGCTTGGTCAAAACCCGAGGTTTGGACCAAAATCCATTTACCCATTCACCTCCGAGCCCGAACATGTAATTAGTTTTGGAATCTAAACTCAAATTGGGGTCTAAATCCTCAAATTTCCGAAATTCCTAAGTTCTACCCAAAAATCCTAATTTCACCATAAAAAATCTAGATTCTAGGTTGAAATCTTGTTATAAGATGTAAAAGATTGAAAGAAAAGAGTTGGGAATCACTTACCTATGATTTGGGGAAGATTTGGTCTTTGGAAAATCGCCTCTTAAGGTTTAGGGTTTGAAAAATTGAAGAATGAAATGAAAATTCCCGTCTAAGTCCAAAGTTATCAGCTGCGGACGTCACATTTGCGACCTGAGCTTCGCAATTGCGAAGCTCACAAATGCGAAGGGGTCATCGCAGATGCGAGATCCTTCACATTTTCGCTGCCTTCGCATTTGCGAAGAATATATCGCAATTGCGACAATTGGCCCATCGTATTTTCGGGCAGAAATTCGCATTTGCGAACATACCCTTGCCCAGACCCCCATCACAATTGCGAAGAAAATCTCGCAATTGTGAGAATATGCTGGCCCGGGCCTTCTTCGCAATTGCGATATATACCTCGCAATTTCCAGGCCTCCTTATTTCGCATTTGCGAAGCCTGATCTCGCAATTGCGAGATCAGAGGCCTGCAACATATTCAGTTATACCAGCAAAAGTTTCTAAGTTCAAACCTTCCCGTGGCTTATCCGAAACCCACCCGAGCCCTCGGGGCTCCAAACCAAACATGCACACAAGTCTAAAAATATCATACGAACTTGCTCGCATGATCAAATTGTCAAAATAACACCTAGAACTACGAATTTGGCACCAAATCAAATGAAATTCTCAAGAACACTTTAAAATTCTTATCTTCTCAACTGGACGTCCGAATCACGTCAAATTAACTCTGTTTCTCACCAAATTTCACAAACAAGTCTTAAATATCATAATGAACCTGTACCGGGCCGTGGAACCAGAATATGGACCCGATACTAACAATGCCAAATATCAATCAATTCTTAAAAACAAATAATTTCCAAACTTTTAATTTTTATCAAAAATTCATAACTCAAGCTAGGGACCTCCGAATTCGATTCCGGCCATACGCCCAGGTCCCATAATTTGATACGGACCTACCGGGACCGTCAAAACATGGATCCGGGCCCGTTTACCAAAAAAGTTGACCGAAGTCAACTAAAATCAACTTTTAAGGCATAAATTCTCATTTTCATTAATTTTCAACATAAAAGCTTTCCGAAAACCTGCCCGGACTGCGCACGCAAATTGAGGAGGATAAAAATGAGATTTTTAAGGCTTAAGAGCATACATTCGAGTTCTAAAACATAAGATGACCTTTTGGGTCATCACATTCTCCACCTCTAAAACAACCGTTCGTCCTCGAACGGACATAGAAAAGTACCTGGGCTGGTGAAAAGGTGGGGATATCTACTCCGCATATTGGACTCGGACTCCCAAGTAGCTGCCTCAATAGGCTGACCTCTCCACTGCACTCGAACTGAAGGGTAAATCTTTGATCTCAACTGGCAAACTTGCCGAGCTAGAATTGCCACCGGCTCCTCCTCGTAAGTCAAATCCTTGTCCAACTGGAGAGAGATGAAATCTAACACATGGGACGGATCGCTGTGATACTTTCGAAGCATGGACACATGGAATACCGGATAAATAACTGCTAAACTAGGTGGTAATGCAAGCCTGTAAGCTACCTCCCCCACTCTCTAGAGGATCTCAAATGGCTCGATATACCTAGGGCTCAACTTCCCCTTCTTCCCAAATCTTATAACACCATTCATGGGCGATACCCAAAGTAATATCCTCTCTCCGACCATGAATGCCACATCACGAACTCTACGGTCGACATAACTCTTTTACCTGGACTGAGCTGTACGAAGTCGATCCTGTATAATCTTGACCTTGTCCAAGGCTTCCTGAAACTAAATCTGTACCCAATAACCGAGCCTCTCCCGGTTCAAACCAGCTAACTGGCGACCTACACCGTCTACCATATAATGCCTCATAGGGAGCCATCTGAATGCTCAACCGGTAGCTGTTATTTTAGGCAAACTCCGCTAACAGCAAGAACTGATCCCAAGAACCTCCAAAGTCAATAACACAGGCGCAGAGCATATCCTCCAAGATCTGAATAGTACGCTCGGATTGTCCGTCCGTCTGAGAATGGAATGTTGTGCTCAACTCAACCCGCGTACCTAACTCACGCTGTACTGCCCTCCAAAAGTGCGAGGTAAACTGCGTACCTCTATCAGAAATTATAGACACGGGCACACCGTGAAGACGGACGATCTCACGAATGTAAATTTGAGCTAACCTTTCTGAAGAATAGGTAACTGCTACTGGAATGAAATGTGCTGACTTGGTCAACCTATCCACAATGACCCCAAACTGTATCAAATTTTCTCTGAGTCCGTGGGAGTCCAACAACAAAATCCATAGTGATACGCTCCCATTTCCATTCAGGAATTTCTAACTTCTGAAGCAACCTACCAGGTCTCTGATGCTCGTACTTAACTTGTTGACAATTCAGACACCGAGCTACATATGCAACTATATCCTTTTTCATTATCCTCCACCAATAATGTTGCCGCAAATCTTGATACATTTTGGCGATACCTGGATGAATAGAATACCTGGAACTGTGTGCCTCTTCAAGAATTAATTCACGAAGCCCATCCACATTAGGCACACAAATACGACCCTGCATTCGCAGAACTCCATCTTCCCCCACAACAAACTATTTGGCATCACCGTGCCATACCGTGTCCTTAAGGACAAGTAAAGGATCATCATCATACTGCCTCTCTCTGATGCGCTCATATAAAGAAGACCGAGCGACTGTGCAAGCTAGAACTCGTCTGGGTTCTGAAACATCTAACCTCACGAATTGGTTAGCCAAAGTCTGAACATATGCAGCTAATGGCCTCTTACCAACCGAAATATATGCAAGACTTCCCATACTCACAGCCTTCCTACTCAAAGCATCGGCCACCACATTGGCCTTTCCGGGGTGATACAAAGTGGTGATATCATAGTCTTTCAACAACTCCAACCATCTTCTCTGCCTCAAATTAAGATCTTTTTGTTTGAACAGGTACTGAAGGCAACGATGATCAGTAAATACTTCATACGAGACACCATAGAGGTAATGCCTCCAAATCTTCAGCGCATGAACAATGGCTGCCAGTTCTAAGTCATGAACAAGATAATTCTTCTCGTGAACTTTCAACTACCGCGATGAATATGCAATCACCCTACTATCTTGCATTAATACTACACCAAGCCCAATGTGAGATGCATCACAATATACCGTATATGATCCCGAACCTGTGGGTAATACCAATACTAGCGTTGTAGTCAAAGCGGTCTTGAGCTTCTGAACGCTCAATTCACACTCGTCTGACCATCTAAATGGGGCACCCTTCTGGGTCAATCTGGTCTTAATAGTTATTCATAATCAATTACAAAATTGTCAATTAACTTCATGTTAACAAAAATCTCGTTTCAAACCTTCACAATACTAATAATGAGATGCGAGGCATGAATACCTCATAATTATTTACCCGAATTAACGAGTCACATTTAATGCCACCTGGGAGAGCACCTACCTCGTAGGTTACAACTCAATATTACAACACGAATTTGGCAAGTATGCACAGAGAATTTCATACAATATTTTTTTCAAATAAGCCTAGCAGGCATGACTCCCTATTAGTACTATAGTACAAATTTAATTTTCACAATGGAGGATTTAAACATAAGAATTTTTATCACATGTATCTCGTCCTTATATAACTTCCACCGCAGCTCATAGCCCAATTTAAACATATCAATTTATTTTAAAATATGAGGACCTCGGCCTCAATTCTGAATCATAAGTAATATGCACATCTTGATTATCCGTAAATACATCAAAACATACCGAAATAAGTACCAGAAAGGCACCTTTAGCCTCACAGATCTTATTAGAGTCCATCATGGAATGATAGGTGTAGTTATCTCCATAAAACCTCCCAACAGAAGTAGACACATAAGTAGATTATAGAATTACGAAGCCCACTCATAAGTGGAGCACAATAGGAGGACTCGTCTCGATACTCAGAACCGAATCAAGTTAAATAAATTATTCCTTTATTTTAAATCGAGGTCGTACCTATAACGACACCATCTGATGTCACGACCTCCACCATACCATAAAACAAATATAACAACGGCTGGGTCTCCACCTCTAGGACGCCTTCTACCCGCATGTCCTCCCCCCCTAACTGATCGTGTGGGTGGTGTGGTAACTACAATGGGGCACGTAGCCTGAGTGCTTTGATGAAATATATCTCTCCCGGGTTTGAAAAAATTTTCTCATGATGTGCCTAGTATCTCCATATTCATAAAAACCCCTTTGTGGGTTTGGTTGCTCATATTGAGTACGTGCCAGATAACTGGAATAACCATTTGTAGGAACTCATGTCGATGGTGCATTAAAATAACTTACTGTAGCACCCCGGGTAATCCGATGTTCGGACTGGGCTGGTCGACTGCCCGAGCCCCCGCCATAATGATTTATACTCGCAGAGTAGAATCCACTGAATCCCCCAGAACCTCGAGACATCTTGGTCTCCTTAGTTTCCTTTTTCCTCACCTCGAACACATTCTAATATCTTGGCAATTTCTACCACTAGCGAAAATGAAGTATTAGCCTATAGCTCCCGAGTCGTACCAAATTTTACAATTATAATTGGGTCCTTCAATGAGTCTGTGGACTCGCTCTCTGGCTGTAGGCAGAAAAATAGGAATATGACGGGCTAACTTATTGAACCCGATGGCATATTATGACACCGGCTTGGTCACCTGACGCTACCGTTCAAACACTATGCACCACGCATTACGGAGAGTCCAGGAACAAACTCTTTCAAAAGTGTTTCTGAGAATTGAGCCAAATGGGCGGTGTTGCATTGGCTGGTCTGCCCTCTTCATAGGCTTGCCACAGACACCTGCGGAGAATTATCTCTCCCAAGGCCAATTTCTTCTTTTGTTATGCTGACTCAACACTGTTGAGCTAACCCATTTCTTAACATACTCTTTGATTCTTCTCAGTGGTAACCCTTACCCCTATTTATACACAATGATCACAAAAGTAGAGCTCCATACAGACAAATCTTGGCACAAACCACATAGTCCAGAATCTTGTCAACCACTGTACTTCCTCCGAAGCATCCCAAAATCCGCAACTATGACGTCCACGCTGTGTAGATCTTCTGTAAATTTAAAGTTTTTTCTCTAACTCCTTTGGTACTGAAGTATAGGATTATTAAGTAGGCGGACATACCGCAAGTACCAACCTTATCCTCTACAAAATCTCAGGCCTTAAACATGTGTAAATTTTTGGGGAACCTTTCAGTACCACATATATACATTTCAGGCCAAAACTGATATAACACATGACCCCGCAATCCATCCATTGATAGTGGCCTCCCCCCCGGCTCGACGCAAAGTCATAGTTCACCACATTAACCTTCACAGCTTGTATAAATTAACTAGATGCCAAGGTTCGTTGCATCCCCACCTGATTCACTCGGTGATCTCTTAATACGTCCGCATCTTCAGTCGAAATCACATGTTGAGGCAATGTTTGAGAATTTCTGGCTTACTCGTAGTTCATCTGCGACATCACAAATCGTCGACGCACAACTGATACCAAGTGCGCAATGTCATACACGAGTGGATAAAAAGGAATACGAGATATAGGTTTCAAGCAAAAATTAATGCCGCACGATAAGGAATGAAAGAAGTGCTATTGTTCTTAAACTTCATAGCCTCTGAGAGATAAGTACAGACGTCTCCGTACCGATCCTTCAGATTTTACTAAGTTTGTTCATGACTCGTGAGACCTATGTAACCTAGTGCTCTGATATCAACTGTCACGACCCAAAATTTCCCACCGACGGGACCGTGATGGCGCCTAATATTTCACTTGCTAGGCAAGCCAACGTTAGAGAATCATTAAACCAATTCCTTATTTTCATTTAGTAATTAATAATAATTAACTAAGATGAAATATAATAAGTACGGAATATCATAAAACTGTATTAATTACTACCACCCGGATCTGGAGTCACAATTCAAGAGCATTCTAGAATTTACGACAAGTAATAGTATGAAAGAAATACAACTGTCTGAATGAAAGAAACAGTAGAACAGAAAAGATAGACGAGGATTTCAAGGTCTGTGAACGCCGATAGATCTACCTTGAGTCTCCGGACAGTGGACCAATAGCAAAAAGCTCGATCAACCCGAGCCGGTATCAAAATCTGCACAGAAAGTGCAGAGTACAATATCAGTACAACCGACCCCATGTACTGGTAAGTGTCGAGCCTAACCTCGACGAAGTAGTGACGAGTCTAAGTCAAGGCACCTACAAATCAACCTGTACAATTTAACAGTGTATATACAAATACAGAAATGAAGAACTAAACAGGAAATGTCGGGAGAGGAACATACTGAGGGGAATGCAAGGTAAAGAACTACAACGGAATAATCACTGGAGCAGTCAATATACCAGGAATCAATAGGAATAGTGAATACAGTAAGAAAAAATGCACGACATCACTCTTCGTGATTTTACTCTCAATCTCACCATAAAATAAATAGAAACGGCACGACATCACCCTTCGTGCATTAAATCTCATATCATGGCACGGTATCACCCTTCATGCATTAACACTCACAATATGGCACGGCATCACCCTTTGTGCATTAACACTCATAATATGGCACGGCATCACCCTTTGTGCATTAACACTCACAATATGGCACGGCATCACCCTTCGTGCATTAACACTCACAATATGGCACGGCATCACCATTCATGCATTAACACTTTCCCTTACCATAATGCAATGCATAAATAACTACAGGGAGATCGAATAACAAGTACAAACCTTACTTCAACATTTGGTTCCATAACATCAATCTCAACATTGAAATAAAAACTCAATTATCACCAGAAAATTCGTAAACACGATAAGAACGATAAATTGAACAACACTAGTATAACACATAGCAATTAGGCATAGGAATGAGACAATATAAGAAAAACTGAGAAACATGGAAAACAGGTAAATTGGCGGTGCATAAGTACTCGTCACCTCACATATACGCCGCTCACATGAATTTCACTTAGCAAGTAATCTAAGGTTCCTAATTCCCTCAAGTCAGGGTTAGACACAACACTTACCTTGCTCCGAAGGTCACTTAATTCTCAATCACAACTTTTCCTTTGGAATTTACCTCCAAATCACTCGTATCTATTCAAAATGACTCAATAATATCAAACATTGCTAAAGGAATCAAGTTTAATGAATATTTACATATTTCCCAAAATTGTCCTCCAAAAAGTCAAAAATCGACCCCGGGCCCGCTTGGTCAAAACCTGAGGCTCGGACCAAAATTCATTTACCCATTCACCCCCGAGCCCGAATATGTAATTAGTTTTGGAATCTAACCTCAAATTGGGGTCTAAATCCTCAAATTTCCAAAATTCCTAAGTTCTACCCAAAAATCCTAATTTCACCATAAAAAATCTAGATTCTAGGTTGAAATCTTGTTATAAGATGTAAAATATTGAAAGAAAAGAGTTGGGAATCACTTACCTATGATTTGGGGAAGATTTGGTCTTTGGAAAGTCGCCTCTTAAGGTTTAGGGTTCGAAAAATTGAAGAATGAAATGAAAAATCCCGTCTAAGTCCAAAGTTATTAGCTGCGGACGTCGCATTTGCGACCTGAGCTTCGCAATTGCGAAGCTCGCAAATACGAAGGGTCATCGCAAATGCGAGATCCTTCACATTTCCGCTGCCTTCGCATTTACGAAGAATATATCGCAATTGCGACAATTGGCCCATCGCATTTGCGGGCAGAAATTCCCATTTGCGAACATACCCTTCCCAGACCCCCATCGCAATTGCGAAGAAAATCTCGCAATTGCGAGAACATGCTGGCCCAGGCCGTCTTCGCAATTGCGATAGATACCTCGCAATTTCCAGGCCTGCTTATTTCGCATTTGCAAAGCCTAATCTCGCAATTGTGAGATCAGAGGCCTGCAACAGGTTCAGTTATACCAGCAAAAGTTTCTAAGTTTAAACCATCCCGTGGCCTATCCGAAACTCACCCGAGCTCTCGAGGCTCCAAACCAAACATGCACACAAGTCTAAAAATATCATACGAACTTGCTTGCACAATCAAATCGTCAAAATAAAACCTAGAACTACGAATTTAGCACCAAATCAAGTGAAAGTCTCAAGAACACTTTAAAATTCATATCTTCTCAACTGGACGTCCGAATCACGTTAAATCAACTCCGTTTCTCCCCAAATTTCACAGACAAGTTTTAAATATCATAATGAACCTGTACCGAGCTCCGGAATCAGAATACGGACCCGATACTAACAATGTCAAATATCAATCAATTTTTAAAACAAATAATTTCTAAACTTTTAATTTTCATCAAAAATTCATAACTCAAGCTAGGGACCTCCGAATTCGATTCTGGGCATACGCCCAGGTCCCATAATTTGATACGGACCTATCGGGACCATCAAAACATGGATCCGGGCCCGTTTACAAAAAATGTTGATCGAAGTCAACTAAAATTAACTTTTAAGGCCTAAATTCATATTTTCATCAATTTTTAACATAAAAGCTTTCCGGAAACTTGTCTGGACTGTGCACGCAAATTGAGGAGGGTAAAAATGATATTTTTAAGGCTTAAGAGCGCAGATTCGAGTTCTAAAACATAAGATGACCTTTTGAGTCATCACAGGACGGGTAGGAGAATTATATAATAGTGACTTACACTTCCCTAAGCACTTTGCACTTTTAAACTTCATCACCCATTATTTTCTACTCTTCAGTTTTACTTTTCAACCCTCTCTTCATCAATTGTATCATAAGTATTTCCTTCATATCAAGAATGTTTCATTTTATTTTTTCAAAACAATTTGTTTTTTCATTCTTTTTTTTTCTTCATGTCACATTCTTTTCAAGAGGGCCTTTTCATCACTTTTCAACTATATTTGGTCACCATTCTTCATTTAATCATCCCTTTCTTCAAATTTATTAATTAATAATACAGTCTAAGCAACAATGCTCAAGGAAGTAGGGTGCAAAAACTAGGGATTCAACAAAAAGAATCAAGGCAAACATACGGCTTCCAAACAAAAGGCTACAGGCTCAACGGGCTAACTAGTGGTACAATATCTGAAAAGGCTAAAATTCACAAGACATATCAAAGAAAGCCTATTATCATCTTCTAAACAGAGCAACACTTTTATTTCGCTTCAATAACATGCAGGGCAAGTTCTAGACTAAGATGCAAAATATGGAATTTATGTAAGTAATCATCACCACACATGGCACAAGTATCAATCAAGATGGATCAATTCCACTCTAAGATAGACAGGGTCATAGCGAAAGACAAAATAAGAATAAGCTATATACAGAGTCACAACCTTGAGCTTAGGTGTCAAAAAGTCTGCTATTTTATTTATTACTCAAACACTCAGAGGAAAGTACTACTCAAGCTCAGGCCTAAATATACTAGTATCAAACAAGTAACAAAAGGTTTTCTTCTCCCTCTTTTTCTAATCCTAAAAAAAATAACTAATCCTAAAAATAAAAAAGTTTACCCGGTTCAAGTTACATCCCCTGAAAAAGAACCGATGCACAAAGAAAAACCAAGGAGGATTATTACCTAACTAAAACTAACTAGAACAAAAAGAATTTTTTTTAATATTTTTTTATTGGACCTTAATCCCTCAAGAAAGTTGTCCACAAAATTCATCATCAGGAAAAGTCCCAATTTTTTGGTTTTTTTTGTTTTGTTTTTGTTTTTGTTTTATTTATTTATTTTTGTTTTTAAACAAAAATCACTACACTAAGAAGGAATACTACAACTAAGCTAGGATAACATAGAAAATCACTCAGACAATTTCCTCACCCCACACTTAAAATTGTGCAATGTCCTCAATGCACACTGTAAATAACAATAGGGTAAAAGAGACTCCCTGGTAGGCCAAAGGACGAAGTATTAGCAGCTCACGGGATACTCAGACTTCTCCCAGGTATGATTTTTTGTGCGGGTACCTCACACTCAGTTTCAACCACCTGCTTGCTTTTTCCCAGGCCTATTGGCTTTGACTCCTTGCTCCTACTCCTACAAAATACAAAAACAATACTACAAAAAGAAAAACACAATAAAAAAAAAGAATTGGGTTGCCTCCCAACCAGCGCTTGATTTAACGTCGCGGCACGACGCCATCACTTTCACCACTTTTCCTTCAACTTTGAGGATATGAATTGCGCCTCCAATTTTGCATCAGGTTTTCTATCACATTCATGGGGCGGTGGTGTAAAAATAAAGGAACCAAGCAATAGGTATCACATCTTGCACTTCTTGGCCTTTAAGTGAGGGATGTCATTTTGTCTCCTTGGTGTTGCAAATTTTAGAATATAAGGGTCTTGTTATTCATCTATACATCTCTCCAAAGGCTCGATCTTCATATCTCCATCCAAACATAATGTAGAAAAATGATTAGAATGAGGACCAACACGCCCCAACTCCAAAACTGCATTATTTTTAACATCCTCAATAATATATACTACCTTAACCACGACATCGTCAATAAAAGCATGGTCTAATGATTGGTATTCTCATTTTAGCTCCTCAATTTGACCGAGAAGATCTTTTTCAACTTCATACAACTCATCACTAAATTGTTGGGCATTACACGCATCAACGTTTGCACTCAATTGAGCCTCCAAGTCGCGAATAGAACTGCCAAATTGGCTGATCTCTTGTCCCAGTTCAGCTCTTCCTTCTATAAAGTATTGTATCCCATTTGTAATTTTCTCACGAAAACCTCCATATTCCTCTAAAACTTTTCTATGCATATCAAGAATGCGAACATCATGTTCCGCATCATGAAATCCGTTACTCCTGTCAAACTCATAAGAATTATTAGAATCAACATAATAAGGGATTGGAGTAGGATAACAACACTTAGGACAATTATTCTAATTACCACCACAAATAGTACAGGATTGAGATGGTGCACACAACTCGGTCCTGAGAATATTTTTACAATATTGCCACAAGGTCCTTTATAATATAGGCAAGGATCACAAAAACAAGAATACTTACTATCCCACCACTTTTCTTTTAAAAATGCCATGTAAAAAAAAATAATTTAATACTAACTACAATAAACTAAAATTAAAAACTTAAATAGATAAAAAGTAAAAATCTAATCTAGTAGAATAGTTAATTTCTAAGTCCCCGGCAACGGCGCCAAAAACCTATTGCTCCCAAACGCACACGCAAGTATACATGATCGACAAGTAATATAGGATTGTAATTCCAGATATCGTACCCATAGGGACTTGTGATTAATTATCAACTAAATTAAACTAAAATAATTAATCTACTCAAGAAATTTTCTAAAGTATGAATATTTAACTAAAACTAATCTAGAATAGTAAACTATGAAACTAGAGAAAATAAGCCGGCAATCTTAGAGTTGAATTCAATAGGAGAGAATATTCTAGAGCTATGGGTTAGCTAACAATCCCGTTGAGTTTTTCACTTAAATTGTCTAATTAATTTATCTAATTTATTGATTGACATGGTTAATATTACTCGTAGCCTTCTCCCGAAGTACTACGCGTCTATTCAAGCTAACCTAACGCCTATATTCCTATGGAATTAGAATTAACAAGAATGCATTAATAATTCCTGTATAGTAACCAAGTAAGGCGATTAGGTATATTCATATCCTAACCACAAATACGCCCCCTCAGAGTTAAGATCTTGCTCTACTCAATCTTAT
This sequence comes from Nicotiana tomentosiformis, assembly GCF_000390325.3. Lineage (NCBI taxonomy): Eukaryota > Viridiplantae > Streptophyta > Magnoliopsida > Solanales > Solanaceae > Nicotiana > Nicotiana tomentosiformis. Next base: position 83,637,199 of record NC_090816.1, on the reverse strand, counting down.
ATGCAATCTAGAATTTCCTCTCCCGAGTTCAATTCTAGATTCGTAGATAGTATTCAATTGGTTATCAATAAATCAAATAATTAAGCGCAAGATTGAATAAATAAACCAATATGATAAAATAATAAGAATAATTCAAGCTTCAAACTACAACTTTCATGTAGCACCCAACAACTCTAGAACTAATAAACTATGAGATTAAAGGAAGAGTAGAGAAGAAAAACTAATTAGAAGCCTCCTCCAAGTGTGGTGTGTGTTCCACCACGTGAATTCTCCTTCAAAGTATGTTAGCTCTCCTCCAAATCAGGTTTAGGACTCCTTATATACGAGTTGGGGTCGTGTAGGGACGAAATAACCTTGTGCCAAATAAAGTAGGAAACATCCCGTTACGTAGGGTCCAGTCCAATGCCTAGCGCTGGCTGTGGTGACAGAATTTCCTTGTCTCAATTCTTTGAATTGTTTCACGGCTTTTTCTTGTCTTCAAATTTGGGGGACAAACACCAATAGGTGTCCCCCCTATGTCTCATTATTATTTTTTGTTTAATTTCCTTTCTTTTTCTTCCGTGTTTTATTCAATTTTGCTCCAAATCTTATCATCTTCATACCGCTTTATTCCTACACAGTTAAAATATAATATTAAGCACAAAGTAATATAATTAACACTCAAAAGACGATTTAAAATACTAGAACATGATGCAACAATGGAAACATATATGTATTTTTGGCCGAACATCATCTTCCCCAAGTGCTCTTGAAATATTTTGGTCACCAATCTTTGGTACGTTGCTCCAACAATTTTTAAGACGAACAACATAACGCAGTAAATCCCACTATCTTTAATAAATGAAGTCTTTTACTCATCAAGATAATCCATCTTTATTTGATTATAACCATAATATGCGTCTAAAAAACTTAAAAGTTCATGACTTGCGGTAGAATTAATTAGTTAATCTTTATGCGATAAAGGAAGCGAATCTTTAGGACAAGATTTGTTTAAATCAGTATAATCCACACATACTCGACACTTCCCATTCGTTTTTGGGACTACAACCGTATTAGCTAACCAGTTAGGGTATTTTACTTCTCGAATTGAACCAATTTTTAGAAGTTTTTGTACCTCATCTTGGATTACTTGATTTTTAAATGATCCCTGCTTCCTTGTCTTTTGTTTGACAGGTAGGTGTAGTGGGTCCTCATTCAGATTATGAGTCATTACTTCTGGTGGTATACCTATCATGTCTGAATGCAACCAAGCAAAACAATCGGCATTAGCATGTAAAAATTCAATTAATTTGCCTTTTATTTCCAAGCTCAAGTTTGTTCCGATGTAAACTTTTTAGTCAGGCTAGTGGATGAATAACATAACAGCTTCAAGCTCCTCCGTGGTTGTTTTGATATTCTTGTTTTCCTCTGGCTCTTGGATCATATCGGGCCTTGAATCTATATCAGCTTCATTCTTTAGCCTTTCAGTTGAGGTGGGCAATAAGTTATCCTCAATTAAATTCTGTAATCGCTATTTCTTATCTCCGTCCTCGAGTGTTCCACTTGTGATTACAATTGAGTTGATATCCTGCGCTATCTATTGATCTTCTCTGATTTGACGGATTCCCCATTGTGATGGAAATATAATCACCTGATGCAATATTGATGGGACCGCATCCTCATGAATCCATGTCCTTCCTAAAATTATGTTATAGGCCATGTATGCACCTACCACTTGGAATTTAGTGTCTTTGATGACACCTTCTACGAATGTTGCCAATATGATTTCTCCTTTCGTGATGACACTTGAATTATTGAACCCAAACAACGACCGTGCCTTAGGTATGATTCGATCATTTGCTTGCATCTCATTCATTCCTCTCAGCAGTATGATATTTACTAAGCTACCTGGGTCAATCAAAACTCGTTTAACATTAGTATCATGAACAAGTAAAGATATTACCAATGCATTGTTATGAGGAATGATCAAGCCATCCGCGTCTTCATCGTCAAACATTATGCTGTCTCCTTCCAAAATCTGACGAACCCGTTTCCCGTGGATAATAGTGACTTTAGATGTCTTCATAGCTATCGTGTATGTTACCCCATTGACTTCTTCACCCCTGGTTATAACATTTACCGTTCTCTTTGGAGACGGGGGTTTTGGTGGGTTTGCCTATTTTTCATGTAAGATTGTTTTATTTTTTACTAAATAGATCAGTGAGGTAGCCTTGCTTCAATAGATACTCAACTTCTCCTTATAAGAGCCTGTAATATGCTGTTTTATGGCCATGATCATTGTGAAACTCACATCAAAATTTCTAGCTCCTTTTGCTGGGATCTGACCTCATTTCTTTCGGCCATCGCACCTTGTCATCCATTCCTCATAGAATAGCTGCTAACTCTCATGTATTGACGTTGAAATTACAATCTCCTATTCTTGATCAAGAGCTTGGATCACTATTTCTGCCTGTGTCCCGCTCCTTTTTGAATCAGGAAGAAGAACTCGTCTCCCTCTGTCTCGATATTGAATCAAAACGTGCATGTTCTTGTTTAGATCGGTAATCCCGTCCCGAAGGTCCCATATAAGGGTCACACCTACCTTTACCAAACCTCTTCTCTGTCTCTGAACGTCTAGATCGGGGCCTTTCTTCTACCTTTGGCTGGGAAATCGTATCTTCTTCTATTCGTAACTTCGTACTATATATGTTGTACATTCCATTACAAGTAGTTGCGAGAAACTCCCGCAGACTTTCTATCAATTTTCTCATGGCTTCTACACTTTTCTCATTCAGATTAATTGCATACGCCATAGCTGCCCAGTTATCGGGTATACGCGGTAGCATCATCCTTTCCCGCTAAAGTCTAGCCACGAATTCCCTGAGCAATTTCGTGCTTTCCTGTTTTACTTTGAAGATATCCTCCATCCTCTTTTATACTTTTTGGGCTCCCGAATGTGCTTTTAGTAATTAAACTGCAAGCTCAGCAAAAGAGTCAATAAAATATTCAGGTAAGAGTGAATACCATATTAATGCTCCTTTTGTGAGAGCTTCGCCAATTTTTTTCACCAAGACTGATTCAATTTCCTTCTTGGTTAAGTCATTGCCCTTAACACCTATGGTAAATGTGGTAACATGGTCTCGTGGGTCAGTGGTCCCATCATATTTAGGGATATCAGACAATTTGAACTTTTTGGGAATTGGCAAAGGTGCTGCACTCGGCTTCCAGGGTTGTTGTGAATATTTGTCAATATCCACTCCTTTGATTACTGGCGGCACTCCAGGTATCTGTTCTATCCGCTCATTTTGTTCTCTTAACTCCTACCCATTACTGACATTCTCTGCATTAATTCTCCGTTACTAAAATTACTCGTAACGGTTATGGTAATAATAGGTGATCGCGCGTAATCAGTAATAATGCCAATTCTTTTTCCATATTTGTAACTGTTCATGAATATTTGTAACAGACTTTTACAATTGATGGATGAGTTTGGACTCAGGAGGATTAACTGATTCCGTAGTGGTTATAACCATGGCAATATCGTTGGAAGATATAGATATGAAATTACACAGGTGGGCTATCTCATGTGAGGAAGTTAAGGATTGCATGATTTCTGATGAAGTTCCCATGAAAAGTTTTACCTTCTATCCAACTGGAGGCATGTACTACGATGTGGGTCTAAATCGTTTGAAGAAGATGGTGCGATTGTCAGGAGGTTGAATATGCGTTTAGGGCTGATTAGTGCAATAGTAGCTTGTGATAAATTTGACTGAGTAATGGCGTGAGATCTGATAACTAGAAGGAGAAGTCATTGTGGGTCTTTAGATTTTGCGATTGTGGCTTAAAACCAAGAGGGGGATCCTACCGTTGATGATTCGGTCACTTGGTTATATGTCTTTGCAGTTTCTGGTTATCGGTACGGTTGTGGGTTAGTTACGACTGAGGAAGAGAAAATCAGGGATAATTCAAGCAAGAAATTTGACGGATGTGTTTTACATTTCACCTTATGGATGTGTGAAGGTTGTGGAATGACTTAGATTGAATATTCTTTGTGAATGTGATGTGCAAGGGAAATGATTCATTCAGTTGCTTCTTTGGAGTATTCATGCGCTAACAAAGCACTAGTTGTTCGGTTTTACATATTTGGGACTAGCTTAGAGTGGGCGACTCTCAACAATGATTCTAGTGGGTTCAGGATTTAAGGGTGTGCCTAAGTATTTTTGGGCTCATTATGTGGCTAAGGATTGAGTATTGATTGAAATCCATTGTGTTGCTGGGAAGAGAAGTGTTATTTTGAAAGCATGTCTAGAGGAAATATGAATAAGTAGGGTCAGTTTAGTAGTGACTTGGATCAACATGGTAAGGGAAATGATCGATTTCTTTGGTATGATAAGGCTATGCAGGTTTTGTGGCAAGAACTTGCCGGCTTGGCAGTCTGCGTAATTCAGTTGATTTAGAATACTCATTTTAATGGTTCGGTCATGTGCAAATGGGTCCCGAAAGAGTTATGACAGTTTAGGACCACGACTTGAGGTTTGTGTCTTGTTATGGGAAGTTAGTTGCGTGTTGCGATTCTTCTCCTGAAATGAGTTAAGTGAAAGGTTTCAAGTCGATGAAGTGCTTTCTCTACTAATGTAACGACCCGACCAGTCGTTTTCACCATTTGCAATTTGTTCGGTAATTTGAGGGCATTAGTAGCTCATGTAAATCGTCAATTTTGGTTTTCAGGTTATTCAGAATCAATTTGGAAGAATGAATTCCATGATTTAAGCTTTAAGTTGGAAGAGTTGACCAATTTTGACTTTTGTAAATTTGACCTCGGAACGAAGTTTTGAGGGCTTCGTTAGGTCCAGATGGTGATTTTAGAATCGGGCGTATGTTTGCATTTGGATGTTCCTAAAAGGATTCGACATTAATTGGCGAAAGTTGGAAATTTAAAAGTTTGAAAAGTTCATAAGTTTGACCGGGAGTTCACTTTGATGATATTAGATTTGAATTGTGGTTCCGAGAATCGGAATAGCTTTGTTATGTCATTTAGGACTTGTGTGCAAAATTTGGGTTCATTCCGAGTGGATTTGATATGTTTGGACGCGAGTTTTGGAAGTTGAAAGTTCGAAGTTCATTCAAGTTCGAATTGAGGTGCAATTCTTCGTTTCGATGTTGATATGTGTGAGTTGAGGCCACGAGTAGGTCCGTATTATTTTATGAGACTTGTTACTATATTCGGACAGGGTCCCGAGTCGCCCGGGTGAGTTATGGACTTGTTTCAGATCATATTTCATTCATGTGGGATGGCTGGCCCTTGCAGAACCTAGTGTGACCGCACCTGAGGAATATTGGGCGCAGGTGCAGAGCCGCAAATGTGGCCAAGTGAACGCAGAAGCAAAGTAAGCTGGAACAGGGCACCCGCAGAAGCGGGGAAGTGGACCGCATCTGCAGTAGCGCAGAAGCTTGGAGGTGCGCAGGAGCGTAGCTTGTGGCACACCTGCGCTTGCGCAGAAGAGGGTCCTGTTGTGCAGGTGCGAAAGGATGGAGTCCTAGTGTTTTCCGTAGGAGCAGAGTTTTGTCGCAAAAGTCACGCCGCAGAAGCGGCTAAGTGTGTCGCAAATGCGACGATGCCTGGGCAGAACTATATATCTAGTTTTTGGGGTCTTTTATCATATTTTGAAATGTGGGACTCGGATTGAGATGAATTTTGAAGATAATTTCATCACAAAGATTGGGGTAAGTGTTATACACTCGGTTTTGATTATATTTCGTGATTTTATCTTCATTTTTGGTAATTGGATTATACGTTTTAAAGAGAAAATTGGGGGTTTTACCCTAAAGTTTCATAAAGCGAATTTTTGAGTTTTGAACTTTGATTTGGAGTCGAATTTGAGTGAAACTAGTAGGGTTGGACTCTAAATTTAATGGGTTGTCGTACTTTGTGAGTTTTGTCAATTTTTGAGGTGCGGGCCCGTTTTTGATTTTTCGTTGATTTTGGGTTTTTGAGTAAAGATTCGAGCTTTATCAATTGGAATTTGCTTCCTTAGACTTTATTTGATGTATTTGAGTTGCTTTTGTCTAGTTTCGAGCCGTTCGGAGGTCGGTATGCTCGGAATGTCATTTTTGGAGCATAGCTTGGCTTGCTCGGTGTTGGATTTGGCTTGTTCGAGGTAAGTAATACTTCTAAACTTGGATATGAGGGTATGCACCATGTTGAGGTGACACACATGCTAGGTGACGGGCGTGTGGGCGTGCACTGTGTGAATTGTGACTCGATTATTTATGTGGTACTGTGTTGTTACCTAATCTTATTTGTATCTATGAAATCTCTACGTGCTAGAGTAATTGAGCTGTGATCCATGTTAGAAACCATGGCTAAGCTATATGCTTATCCTGTTAGGACCTACTGAGGTCATTTCTGATGTTGATTTATTTTCTTACATTGCAATCACATACTCAGTCATATGCATTCATTTGCATATCATATCTTAGTCTCTATTACCATTTATTGATACATCACATCATCATTTTGGGCTGATTTTCATGACATTGTGAGCCCGAGAGACTGGAGAGATTGATGATCGAGTGAGGCCGAGGGCCTGATAGTGATGATATTGATGGGATCGGGCTTCACGCCGCAACAAGTATTTTATATATATATATATATATATATATATATATATATGTATATATATATATATATATGGGGATCGGGTTGCACACCGCAACAAGCCTTATGGCTATATATATGTGGATCGGGTTGCACGCCGTAACAAGCCTTATGGCTATATGTGGATCGAGTTGCGCGCCGCAACAGGCCTTAGGGCTATATGTGGATCGGCCTGCACGCCGCATTAGGTTATATTAGCGCTTGGGCAGGATCCGCCCCTCCAGAGTCTGCACACCCATAATGAGCGCAGGTTTTATTGATTTATGATGGGATCGGGCTGCGCGCCGTAGCAGGTACCGTACAGTGCTGAGTGACCGAGTGTGTTGAGTGATTGAGTGTGATGAGTGGGAGTGTGAGACAGTGAGATTGAGTACTCTGAGAGTGTGGGTACATGAGTTCATCACTGTGGTTCATTGCATTGACATGTATACTTGGCACACAAGCATAGAGATGCATTCCCTCATGTTATATGGTTGTGTGACATTTATGACATTCACATGCACATTGATATGTAGGCATAGAGATGTACTTTCCTCATGCCATCTGATAATGAGACTTCTTAACTATTGTTGAAAGGTTTTGGGAAAAATCATAGTTTTCAAACTTACTCGAATGTTTGGTGTTTTCGGTGAAATATTTGAGATTTACTGTTATACTTGAAAAGCATGCCTATTTTCCGTAACTGTGAACGAGCTGAGCTATTTCTTGTACCATCTTTATTATATTATTATGAACTATTGCTGGTTACTGGAGTTAGAGTCTGACCGTTGTCCCAGCTCGTCACTGCTTTCAGCCTAAGATTAGGTTTGTTACTTATTGAGTATATGAGGTCGGTTGTACTCATACTGCACTTCTATACCTTGCATACAGATGTTGGATGTTGATGTAGTTGCGTACATCGGGAGCTAGATCTGAAGATGTACATGCATTCCAGTCATAGCTACCTCTTGATCTTGGTAGATTTAGTATTTCAGATATGTTCATGTATATTTCAAACAGTTGGTGTATTTTATTTTAAACCAACTTTGTAAACTCTATATCTTAGAAGCTTATGATTTGTACTACCAGTCCTTGGGAATTCTTGTATAAAAGCAGTTTTTGTTATCATTTCTTTTTCTAATAAATATCATTTAAATTGGATAGTTGTTAATTGGCTTACCTGACGGGTTGGGTTAGGTGCCATCACGACTAAGTGGATTTTGGGTCGTGACAAGGTGGTATCAGAGCTCTTGGTTCATAGGTTCTACAAGTCATGAGCAAGTGTCTAGTAGAGTCTTGTGGACTGGTATAAAGACGTCCATACCTATATTCGAGAGGCTACATAGCATTTAGGATAAACTTCCCATCTTTTTTCCTTATCGCGCGGCATTGTTTCAGCTTGAAACATAAATCTTTGAATTCCCTCCATGCATTCGTGTGTGCATGTGAGCGCTCGGTATCAGCTGTACATTGCCGACTTGTGATTCCATGGATGAGGTGCGAGATGTGATTTCTGTGTGCTGATGATGGGCCAGTCTAGAGGACTTGAGGTCGGGTTATGATTGTAGCTTGAGCACGGGGATTTTGGTTATGTGAGCACGTGATATGTCCGGTAATGTCCCTATGAGTGAAATTTGTGACTCGATGAGTGGTTGGATGGCTATATGATGACTATGATGTGACTGCGGAATGTGCTCAGATGGTTTGAATATGATGAAAAGAGTTTGCTTGAGATGTAAAAAGGTCTATTGGGTGCTAGATTGCTGTCCTGATGTGACGTATAGTCTCGAGTTGAGCGTGTTGAAAGATATTTTTTCATGTTATTTAATTGTGGAACGAAGTAGATTTTCATGTCTAGTGGTGAGTTCAGACTCAGGAAGATTAAGTGATGGCATAGTAATCACGGCTGCAAAAGGGTATAGCAAGGTGTCAATTTGAGGCGAAATAGGTGGGTTATCTCCTGTAGAGTAATCTACGGAGATGTGATCCTTATAATGTTGTGCAGAGAGTTTCCTTTCTATCAGCGGGGTATATGTGTTGAGATTTGAATTTGAACTTAGTTGGGAAAGTTGACTTGATCGTCATGTGGATGTATGCGATCTTAGTAGATGATTTGAGGTATTAGATGGTTTATGTTACATGAGCTTACGAAGGATTGAGTTATACTTCGGTGCGGGATTATGACAGTAATAGAGTATGTGTATGGTGAGTTATCAGATGTTCTACTCTATGGCATTGAGCTAAGTGGGGGAGTCTCCTATCGATAATTTGATTGCATGGTTACGTGTTGTATTGGTTTTGTTCTGAGGCATACTTGTGGACCGATTATGACTTGCAGAGGTTGGATCGAGGATGACTTGAGTAAAGAAATTTCTGGATACGGGTTATGTTACACTTTATGGGTATACGACAATCATGGGATGATTGAGTTGTTATTCGTGAAGGATGTAGTGCGTGTGGAGTAGGAAATTGCTCGGTTGCTTAAAGGTATGGATTACCTCTTTGGGTGTTGTTGTACTAATGGGGCACATGTCTTTCGACCCGTTTGGTCGGTGCAATTGAGATTTGAGCAGAGTGGATGACTCTCGAGAAGGTTCTAATGGATTCAAGATTTTTATGTGGCAACTGTGAATTTTTCCTTATTTGTATATGGCTAGGATCTGAGATTTTCCATTGGATGGTGTCGAGACATGTGGAATTTCTATATCATTATGGATTCTACATTTCAGCATCAGGAAGGTGAAGGAAAATGTCTTTAGATTCACACAAGGTCTCTTCAGAGTCGGTGTCTCGGTTGTGGTACTTTTGGGGTGTTTAAGAGGGAATATAGCGGTGTATGAGCCTTAGGGCGATGTGGTTTTATTCTAGGATCTTTTGGGGTGAGTCTTGGTTAAGTATTATGGTATTATGGCAAGGAGGAGTGTCAACTTGAGGGTAATTCGGAAGGAACTCGGAGAAATAGGACAACCTAGTAGTAAGTTGGATCAATAGGTTAATGGTATGCTCGATTCTTTTGGTTCTCATGATGTGGTGAGTCTCTACAGGTGTTTTGTAGCAGTACTCTTGGGTTTGGCAACTCGTGTGACTTGGTTGATTTAGAGAGATTCAGTTCTGACGGCTTAATTGTGTGCAAATGGATTTCAAAGTGTTCTCGATGGTTTTACCACAGTTTGAGATGGATATTTCCTACCGGCGTGAGGATCATGTTGCGTATTGTGCTTTTATCCTAGATGGGATCAAATGGAAGATTCCTAACTGATCGGGTATGTATTCTGCTAGACTCATAGTTGATTATGAGATTCTCGTACTTTTCATATCATGGCATGATAGATGCGATGTGTTGTGTGGGAGGATGAGATTTGCATGCGCAAGGTCACAGTCCAGATTTGGAGGGAAGGTCATGAATTTTGGACAGCACATACAGTTTCAGATATGTAGATGAATGTTATAACTACTTGGTAATTCCTGAGAAGGGTGCACAATTCAGAAGGCGCACTGTATGTTGACTTACGGATGGTTCATTGGTATTCCTGTACTCGCCCGGTTGATCGACTGCTGATATTTTGATAATGCTATGTGGCACAGAAGAATTATAGAAGTATTCCTCATGGGATGATCATGTATGGGAGATATGTTACATATTCGGGCGGTGGAGTTGGGACCAGATATGGTGATTCGTGTGTTCTATGAATTTGGAAACTGGGAGTTCTCAGAAGCAGATTGTTTCGTGGTTGTGGACTGTGAAGTTGTGGCCAAGGCTAGCCAGATGATAATATGTGTTATAGTTCAGTCATTGTAGACTTTCAGAGGGTTATTTATCTATTTGTGGGTGACCAGAGTTGATTTGGGGCCCACTGGTAAGCCTAATGAGGATGTGTATTCAACATCGGGTCGGACTAGTTGACTCCGTACTGCTATAATTGAGGGATGTGCCATTCAGTTAGGATTAATCTTATTTGTATCCGGTATGATTTATGAGTTACTCTTCTATGCCACGAGGGGCGGTGATTTGTTGGTTATATGCACACATGGTGCGGTTCTGTTTGGGTCTTGTAGCGGAATTATAGCGAAATGGTTATTAGGGTGTTGAATAGTTGATTGCGCATTTGGTTATGTTCTTTCCGGACTATGGTATTATGTTATTGGTTCCTCCATGGTTATGGTCGTGCACCTTGGGTACTTGAGGTCATATTGCACGTGGCTGTTGATTTTGGGCATGGTGGCTTGAGGTATTCCATATGGACAGTATTTGGACGGGGTCACGCATTGCAATAGAGTTATGTTGAGATATGATCCTTTGTGTTAGATTCGTGTGTCGTGGTTTGACTATGGATGATGGACTCATGGCATTGAGGTTGTGGTGGTACTTGTTGAGCTTGCGGGACAGGTCTCTCGTTTGAGTCATTTTCTATGTTTGAGTACATTTGAATTGTTGTGTATTGGTGCACGGATTGCACGGTTTGTGGCTCTGGGTATATTGATGTGGCATGTCAGTAGAGTAGCTTGTACTTGATTATATATGGTCATTGGACCTAGAATGGGTGCTATCGGATCTGATTGCGGTATATTTGGAAGGATAATGTTGCTGATTGGCTTAGAAATGGGCTATAGTGTTTGTCGAAGGAGAGGAAGCTCCATGGCTTGATGATCTGATAAGTGGTTATGAGTTTCTGCGCGTTGTTTCCATCATTGGCAGTGTACGAAGGTTTTAGAATAAGGTTTTGTTTGATACGAGGTTTATTACCTGTACCGGATTTGCTTCGAGCAGTGATTGTGGTCGAAATTATTTCTATGAGTATTTGAGTTATGTGGTATGTCATGTGATTGCATCTTGGGTTTTGGTTATGGCTTGATATAGCTTGTTCACACCTATACAGTGTGTAGATGCGAGATTCAGATCTTATAGGAAATTCTGGATGTTGGGAATTGGATTCGGTCGTTTACGTGCTAAGGTTGAAGTAATGATCTTCAGTTATGTTGCGTTGTTAGGCCTATATGGAATATGGTGACATGGGATCACCCCTGGATATGTGCGTGGTTAGGTTACACAGTGATTTGATGGCTTTGGAACAACTCTTGGCACGTTCGAGGACGAACATATGTTTAAGTGGGGGAGGATGTAATGACCCGACCGGTCGTTTTGAGCATTTGCACTTCGCTCGGTAGTTTGAGGGTATGAGTAGCTCCGTAGGATGTATTATGACTTATGTGAATCGTCAGTTTTGGTTTTCAGGTTATTCAGAATCGATTTGGAAGAATGAATTTCATGATTTAAGCTTTAAATTGGAAGAGTTGACCAAGTTTGACTTTTGTGAATTTGACCTCGGAACAAAGCTTTGAGGGCTCCGTTAGGTCCGGATGGTGATTTTGGAAATTTGAAGGTTTGGAAAGTTCATAAGTTTGATCGGGAGTTGACTTTGATGATATCAGATTCGAATTGTGGTTCCGGGAATTGGAATAGCTTCGTTGTGTCATTTGGGACTTGTGTGCAAAATTTGGGTTCATTTCGAGTGGATTTGATATGTTTTGGCGCTTGTTTTGGAAGTTCAAAGTTCAAAGTTCATTCAAGTTCAAATTGAGGTGCGATTCATCGTTTCAATGTTGTTATGTGTGATTTGAGGCCTCAAGTAGGTCTGTATTATGTTGTGAGACTTGTTAGTATATTCGGACGGGGTCCCGAGGGGCCCGGGTGAGTTATGGACGTGTTTCGGATCATGTTTCATTCATGTGGGATGGCTGACCCTTGCAGAACCTGGTGTGACCGCACCTACGAAATATTGGGCACAGGTGCGGAGTCACAAATGCGGCCAAGTGAATGCGGAAGCGAAGTAAGCTGGAATAGGTCACCCGTAGAAGCGGGGAAGTGGACCGCATATGTGTAACATCCCGACTTGTCGTTTGAACATTTACGCTCCTTTCAACTATTTGAAGTCTTGAATAGCTTCGTATGATGTATTATGACGTGTGTGAATCGTTGGTTTTATTTTCAGGTGTTTCGGAATATGTTCGGAAGAATGAATTCCATGTTGGAAGCCTTAAGTTGAAAGAGTTGACCAAATTTTACTTTTTAGTATTTAACCTCGGATCAGAGTTTTGATGATTCCATTAGATCCGGATGGTGATTTTGGTCTTGGGCGTATTCCCAAAATTTAATTTGGATATTTCTAGAATGTTTCGACGTCGTTTCTTCAAGCATAAATGGTACAAGATTAAGCAAATGAGCTCCAAATTCAGTTTTGATTGAAGCATTGGATCCGTATTACAATTACGAAGCCATAGAAAAAAGAATCGTCGAATTCGAACATCATATGAGAGAGTTATGCCCATTTCAGTGTCGGAAAAGATTGTTGTTTTTCTCGGGCAGAGGCAAATCGCAGGTCTCAAATGCGACTTGCCGGGACAGATTCTAAAAATGGGAGTTTTGGCATTTTAACACATTTGGAGCTATGGAGCTCGAATTGAAGCGATTTTTAGGCAATTTTTACCATATGGATTGGGATAAGTGATTCTAACTCGGTTTTGGTTAAATTACACGAATCCGTTGTTTTTTTATCAACAAATTAGTGTTTTGGGTTGAAAATAGTAGAAACTTTCATAGACTTTAATTGAGGATTTGAAGGCCGAGTTGTGGTCGAATTTGAGTAATTTTGGTATGGTTGGACTCGTGGTTGAAAGAGGGTTTGGATTTTATAATTTTTGTCGGATTCTGAAATGTGGGCCCCACTATTGATTTTTGAGTTGCATTTTAGATTTTTATTGGAAAATTTAGTATTTTCATATGGAATTGATTCCTAAAATTTGTTTGGGGGGGACACACATGCTTAGTGACGGGCGTGTGGGCGTGCATCGTAGAAACTGTGATGTAGTTGATTCCATGGAATTATATAGTCATCATGTTTAATCTATTGTCGCATGTCTACGTATTTTAACTCTTACTTGCAATTTGTGCAACATACTTAGTTGAATTACCTGTTTCCTTGATTTCGTATTCAGTCTTTAACTGTAGGATTCCTTGCTGTAAATTCGTCATTCCATAGGTTATGAGTGGTGTATTTACTTTTGGGACTACGAGGCGGTACCTCGGGAGCTACCCTATTGCATATTTACTTTTAGGACTACGAGGCGGTACCTCGGGAGCTCCCCTGTTGCATATTTACTTTTGGGACTACGAGGCGGTACCTCGGGAGCTCCCCTTTTGTATATTTACCTTTGGGACTATGAGGTGGTACCTTGAGAGCTCTCCTATTGCATATTTACTTTTGGGACTACGAGGCGGTACCTCGGCTGTGTATTTACTTTTTGGGACTACGAGGCAGTACCTCAGGAGCGCCCCTGTTGTTTATTATCCAAATATTGATACTATAACACGTAAGTTATCCGTGCAGATCCAGATATTGGTACTATGGCACGTGAGTTGTCCGTGCGGATTATATCGCTGGGGCTGAAGGAGCCTCTCTAGAGTCTGCACCAAACACAGTGAGCACAGTGGATATTATATTTGGGATGGAGTTCCCTGTGCTGGAATGGCCCCGTACAATACTGAGTGATTAGTACTCTGAGAGTGTGAGTACATGAGTTCATCACTATGTTGCATTGCATTAGACATGCATACTTGATATGTATGCATAGAGAAATATTTTTCCTCATGCCAGTTGGTAATGAAATTTCTTATCTGTCGTTAAAGTCTTTGAGAAAAAAAATCACAGATTTTAGACTTACTCATATGTTCGGTGATTTTCGGCAAAAGATTTGAGTTTTACTGTTATACTTGAAAAGAAAATTTTTATTTTTCAGAATTGTATACGAGATGAGCATTTTATTATTGAGTTATTACTTGTGATGTTTTAAATTGTATTGTTATGAGATGTTATTGGTTATTGGTGTAGACTCTGACCTTGGTACAAGCTCGTCACTATTTTCAACCTAAGGTTAGGTTTGTTACTTATTGAGTGCATAGGGTCAGTTGTACTCATACTATGGCATCTGCACCTTGCGTGCAGATTTTGGATGTTGAAGTCAGGTATGGAGATTATGGTTCTGTCATATATTGGAGAGTTTTGTTTGATATCCGCACTATTCCTTTAGTTGTGGACTGTGGAGGTTTATTCAGGATTTGAAGGTTGATTGTATGTGTCATGTTCGGGATGTGACGCAGCTTAATTATTCACATGCGTGTGGTAGTCCTGTGTAGTTTATGATGTTATATGAGCAATATATCTCTCGCGATGTTGGTTGTTGTTGCACTTTAGTTGTGTTTGTCCTCTTTCATAGCGCATTATACTATCCATCTTCCCAGGGTTATGTTTATTCACTTCACGTGCTTGTGATTGTTATACATGTGTCTAGTGAGTATGAACACTTTTGGCTCAATGGGTATTCCCATGCATATTGATTGTGTGTGCATCGGGTGGCACACAACCATGGGTATGATATTTTGATCGGGTTGCGCGCTGCAACGGTATCATGTGTGGAATGGGTTGCATGCCGCAATAGTGAGATGATGTGCATGATTGCTTATACTATTTTTGTGTGTTTTACTTCTCCTCTGTTGGATAGATTTGTAGTATTTTGTTCGGTGGTTATATCTGTCATGTGTGCTGCATAATTCTGTACTTAGGTTTCCTTTTCTTATTGGTCATTTTTGAGCTGTGGCTTGTTGGCCGCACAGATCGCGTCGTATGAGATTTTAGATGGTGTCTGATGTGGCTTGTCGACCGAGCAGCTTGTACTCGGTGAGATGAGGTTGTTGGACCTGGAATCAGTGCAAACGGATTTGTATAATGTATAGTTGGAAGGAGAATGTTTCCAATTAGTTCAGAATGCGGTAATGGTTCTTGTCAAATGGAAGAACTCCATGATTTATTAATTTTACAGGTGGTTATGAGATTCTGTACATCCTTTCATCGTTGTAGTGTAGCAAGGTGGGCACAAGGCTTTTGTGTGCTATGAGGTATATTATCGGTACCGGGTTGGGAAAACTTGCAGCTATTGTGGTTGGATGATATTACTATAGGCATATGAGTGATGCGGTACGTCACGTGGTTACGACTTGGGTGTATATGTATGTTTTGGTGTAGCTTGATGAGATTGATACGATGTATGTATGCTAGATCGGACTTTATAGGAAATTTCGGATGTTGGAATATGGTTCAAGGGCTTGTGGGCTAAGGTTGCAGGAAGGATCTTCAGTCGAGGTTGAGCTAATGTGTTCATATGAATTTAGGTGGCACATGAAAGTGCACGAGCAGTTAGGTAGTTATTCGACATCTTGGGGATGACACCTGGCACGTTCGAGGATTAATGCATGTTTAAGTGGGGGAGAATTTAATGACTCGGTCAATCATTTTGATCTCTAGCATATCGTTCAACAGTTTGAGGGCTTGAGTAGCTTCGCTTTAAGTATTATGCCTTGCGCGTCTTGTCAATTTAGATTTTCGAGAAGTTCAGAGTTGATTCAGAAGAATAATTCTCAATTCAAAAGCTTTAAGTTGGAAGAGTTGATCGAGGTTTGACTTTTGAGTAAACGACCTCAGAATCGGTATTTGAAGGTTTCTATAGATTCGTAAGGTGATTGCGGAATTGGGCATATGTCTGGTTCGAGTACCAAATGATCAAGGAGCGATTCAATGCTTATTATCGGAAGTTTGCATTTTGAAGGTTTTCAAATTTTCTAAGTTTGACTTGGGGTGGACTTTCAGACTCCGGGTGGTGTTCTGGGACCGTGGATAGGTTCATTTTGTAGATTGGTACTTATGTGTGAAGTTTGGTCGTGATCCGAAATGTCTAAGTGGGATTTGGATGCGTCCGACAAAGTTTGAAGGTTTGGAAGTTAAAAGAAGGGGTTTGATCGTCGATTTGTGGTTTTGATGTTATTCTTGGCATTTTGAGCCTTTGGATAAGTTTGGATAAGGGAATGGGACTGGTTGGTATGATTGGACGGGGTCTCGGGGGAATCCAGTGTGTTTTGGGGTAGTTTAAGACAATTTCTCATTATTTTGCAACTGCTGGTTTCTGGTGTTCTTGGTATGTGTTACGATCGCGGATGGTGAGTTGCGACCGCAAAGAGAGATTAGGAGCTGGGACTATTAGTCTTCACAATTGCGGATAGGACTCCGCATTCGCGTAAGTTTGCTGGTGGCCTGGGGGAGGATTAATCACGTTCGTGTTTTGGAGTATGCGTCCGTGTAGTGGCTTGGGCTGGGGCTCCGCGTTTGCGTGTGGAGGCTTGCGATCGCTTAGCGGTTGAAGTCGGGCTGGGTGAGTTGGTCTTCGTGAACACGAAGACATCCCTTGTTCGCGGTGTTTGGGCTGTTCGTGTTTCGTGATTGCAGAGTGTCAGACGGGACCGCGTAGGATATTTTGTGGAGCATAGGTGCTTTTAGCTTTGCGATCACGAGGCTTTGGGCCGCAATCACGATGGGTAACGTCTAAATAGTGTATAAGTTAGCAACTTGGGAATTTTCTCATTTTCATCTCATTTCTCACTTTGGAGCCAATTTTGGAGAGGCATTTTCATCATCTTTCACAAGGTAAGTGATTCCTACTCACTGTGAGTTAATTACATGGATTATATATGGATTTTAACATGAAAATTTGTAGAAATTGTGCGATTCTGGAAGAAAACCTAAAAATTGTATTTTTGAGTTTTGACTACGAGATGTAGAATTGGGAATATATATTATATATTTGAGTTTGTGGTACTATGATTAATGTTTATCTTCCGAAATTTTAGAAATCTGGGCACGTGGGCCCGAGGGTGACTTTGTTTACTTTTCCTATGGAATTGAAATTATTTCTAATTGATTAAATTATGAGTCTTTGAGTATATTTTGATTTGCACGTTCTTCGACTAGTTTCAGATCGTTTGGCATTAGTTTGAGATGTTGGAGAGGCGTTGGGAACGGTTATCAGATTTCAGAGCGAGGTAAGTCTCGTGTCTAAACTTATGAGGAAAATTTAACCCGTATGTGCTATATTTGTTGCGTGCTACGTGAAAGGGGAGCTACGCACGTTTGAGGTGACAAGTGTCCGTGCGTATGCTCGAATTTCCTGATTATGCCCGGGTAGAGTTGGACTCATGCCACGCTTTAATTGCATTAGTTTAGTTATTCCTACCTATATAAATGCCTTAATTTACATTTTATCCTGAGATTAGATTGGCGTAAAGCATCAGACTTGCTATGTTGGATACTTGACAAGCTACTTGATTTGTTGTTGAAATTATACTTCCTTTTTACGGATTTCCTCCGCGTTGTTTGTATTGTTCGAAAGTTTTCTTGAATTTCCTAACTCACATGTATATTCGTGAGTGGGCCAGTGACCCATTAATATTTCATATTCTTATAGGATCGGGCTGAACGCCTCAATAGTATTCTTATGGGATTGGGTCGTTCGCCTCGGCAATACTATGTATCACACTCTAATGGGATCGGGTCGTTCGCCTCAGAAGTACCATGTAATATATTCTTATGAGATCGGGCTGTACGCCACAACAGGATATTGTACCACCACTCTTATGGGATCGGGCCATTCGCCTCAGCAGAATCGTGTGTAATATTCGATAAGGAGTCAACGTGCTTATGAGTTCTTATGACTTAAGATGTGACATTTTATCTGGTGTTGACCATTTTGTATTCCATTCAAGGTAGTATCCAGTATTTGAGGACTTCGTTTTTACTCTTTTCTTTAGG
Source organism: Nicotiana tomentosiformis (assembly GCF_000390325.3). Lineage (NCBI taxonomy): Eukaryota > Viridiplantae > Streptophyta > Magnoliopsida > Solanales > Solanaceae > Nicotiana > Nicotiana tomentosiformis. The sequence goes on along the minus strand of NC_090816.1, from coordinate 83,618,893 downwards.
ATCGTGTTATGCACATATATATGTTTTGTTGCTTTTACTTGCTATGTCTCATACCTATCTACTTTTATTGTACTTTGATTATTGAACCACTAGTAAGTGTCGATGTCGAACCCCCGTCACTCGTTTTTCGAGGTTAGGCTACATACTAACTGGTATTGAGACACGTATATTTAGTGGTCACCTTAGCGCATAAGCGCAATTGAGGAGACTTTATGGTGAGCAGTATACCATGTTACGATCCGCAACACATAGAGTCCCTGTCATATTCATTTACTCTATCGTGTCTATTTTATATAATCTAGACAAATGTTGTATTAGTATTATATTTTCTAGTAGATGCTCATGTACACGTGACACCGGGTTTTGGGGATTTAGATTTTGTTCTTCGTGGTATTCTGTTATGACATTTAATTTATATTTTGATCACATTTAAACATTTAATATTACATTAATACCTTTCTGTGAAAATGAACGATTTTAGCTATTTATTTCATTACTTATTTTCGAGGTGTATTTTAGATTATCTATTAGCGTGTTGATTTCATGGTTGGCGTGCCTAATGGTAGAATTGGGCGCCATCACGGCCTAGGGTGGTTTTTGATCCATGACAGCTTGGCATTAGAGCACTAGGTTCATTTAGGTCTCACGAGTCATAAGCGAGTCTAGTAGAGTCTTGCGGATTGATACAGAGACGTATGTACTTATCTTCGAGAGGCTACATGACTGTTAGGAGAAATTCCCTTTCTTGATTCTTTGTCGTGCGATTTGATTTCGATGAAGTTCGTGTCTTCAGTTCCTTCCTACTCATTCATACACGACGCCCAATGTTCAATATTAGTTAGGCACTGCCGAGTTGTGGTAATGCTACAGATGTGGTGCAAGATGTTTTTCCCTTCGTATGCAGATGGACAACTATCGTTGCCTTGTGGAGGGGTGTTCAGTCATTTTAGCCCAATATTAGTGTTATTCATGGGCCCAGTGTTATGCACGGTATATCGTGATATTTCTCGCGTTGTTAGTCGCGCAGTATTGGTGTGAATAGTAGGGTATTTGCTTATGTGTTGCAGCAGTGAATTCTTCTGGAGAATGATTATTCGGTTCTAGATTGGGAGGTTGGTGTTTTTTCTAGCGCATGAGAGGCATTTGGCCTATGGATGTTCAGGCTTTGGTTGACAAAGTTGCGAGATTGGATGTTTTCGAACTTGGTGGAATTCTTGTTGGTGTTGTGGTGTCGTTGTCCTTGTTTGAACACGTTAAGGCTCATTAGTACGATGGTTTCCATTTGTTTACTTTTAGGGGATGGTGTTGCGAAGTGGTACCTAAAAAGCAATTATCGCAGATGACGGTGTTTTGTGACTTTAGAGTCGAATCGGTGTTTCCAGTGTTGATGGTTCGAGTGAGATGATCCTTGAGGTCTGTTCTGTACTTAGGAGGTTTGAATGTGACGAAAAGGGTTTTCCTGAAAGGTAGAGAAACATGGATGCTTGATTACCATTTTGGGATGCAATAGGGACTCGAATTTTAAACATATTTTGGACCTTCAGTTGATGTTAATGGAATGAACAGACTATTACAGCTGGTGGACGAGTGTGGACTCAGGAAGATTAACTGATTTCATAGTGGTTATAACTATGGAAATATCGTTGGAAGATGTAGATATGAGATTACACAATTGGGCTATCTGCTGTGAGGAAGTTAAAGATTGCATGATTTATGATGAAGTTCCCATGAAAAGTTTTATCTTCTATCCAAAGGGAGGCATGCACTATGATATGGGTCTGAATTGCTTGAAGAAGATGGTGCGACTGTCAGGAGGTTGAATGTGCATTTGGGGCTGATAATTCGGGATGTGTTATGATTAGTGAAACAAGAGCTTGTGAGAAATTAGACTGAGTAACTGTGTGATATCATGGTAGCTAGGAGGAGAAGTCATTGTGGGTCCTTGGATTTTGCTATTGTGGCATAAAGACAAGTGGGGGAGCCTACCGTCGATGATTGGGTCGCGTGGTTATGTGTCTTTACAATTTTTTCCGTACGTTGGTAGATTAGTTATGACTGAGGAAAAGAACATTAGGGGTAATTCGAGCACGAAATTTGATGGATGTGTTTTACATTTCACCTTATGGATATGTGAAGGTTGTGGAAAGACTCAGATTGGATATTCTTTGTAAATGTGATGTGCGAGGTAATGATTCATTAGGTTGCTTGTTTTGAGTATTCATGTGCTAACGGAGCACTAGTTGTTCGGTTTTATATATTCGGTACTAGCTTAGAGTGGGTGACTCTCAATAATTGTTCTATTGGGTTCAAGATTTAGGTGTGGTGCCTAATGATTTTCGGGCTCGTTGTGTGGCTAAGGATTGAGTACTTATTGAAATACATTGTGTGATTGGAAGAGAAGTGTTATTTTGAAAGAAAGTTAAGAGGAAATCTGAAGAAGATGGGTCAGTTTAGTAGTGGATTGGATCAGCATGGTAAGGGACATGATCGTTTCCTTCGATATGTGAAGGCTATGCAGGTTTTGTGGCAAGAACATGACGACTTGGCTGTCTGCATAATTCAGTTGATTTAGAAGACAAAGTTTAATGGTTCTATCATATGCAAATGGGTCCCGAAAGAGTTATGACGATTTAGGACCGACTTGAGGTTTGTGTCTTGTGCGTTTATGGGAAGTTAGTTTTGTACTTCAGTTTTCTTTCCTTATTAGTCATATTCGAGTTGTGACTTGTTAGGCGCATGGATCGTGTAATATGAGGATTTAGAGGTGTCTGATGTGGCAATGGTTCTTGTCGAACTGAATAATTCCATAATTTATTGATTTGACGTGTAGGTATGAGATTCTGTACATCTATTTCATCGTTGCAGTGTAGCAAGGGTTGTACCAAGGCTTTTATGTGTCATGAGGTATATTACCGATAACGGGTTGGGGAAATTTGCAGCTATTGTGGTTGGATGGTATTACTATTAGCATATGAGCGATGTGGTACATTGTGTGGTTACGACTTGGGTTTATTTGTATGTTTTGGTGCAACTTGATTAGATTGATACGGTATATGTATGCTAGAATCGGACTTTATAGTAAATTTCGGATGTTGGAATATGATTCAAGGGCTTTCGGCTAAGGTCGGGAAGGATCTTCAATTGAGGTTGAGCTATGTGTTCATAGGAATTGAGGTGGAACATGTATGTGCACGAGGAGTTAGGCAGTGATTCGGCACCTTGGGGATGACTCCTGGCACGTTCGAGGATGAACATATGTTTTGACATTGGCGTGTTGTGGGTTTTGACTTTTGAGAAGTTCAGAGTTGATTTGGAAAAATAATTCTCAATTCGGAAGCTTTAAATTGGAAGAGTTGACAGAGGTTTGACTTTTGAGTAAACGACCTCGGAATCCTGATTTGAAGGCTTCTATAGGTTTGTAAGGTGATTTTGGACTTTGGCGTGTCTGGGTTGAGTACCGGATGATCCGGTACCAGATGGGTACCGGATTATCAAAAGTTTGAATTTTGAATGTTTTGAAATTTGCTAAGTTTGACTTGGGGTGGACTTCGGTGTTATCAGACTCCGGGTGGTGTTCTGGGACCATGCATAGGTTCATTTCGTGGATTGAAACTTTTGTTTGAAGTTTGGTCGTGATCTGGAATGTCTAAGTGGGATTCAGACGTGTTCGGTGAAGTTTGAAGGTTTGAAAGTTAAATGAAGGATTTTGATTGACGATTCGGGGCATTTCGAGCCTTTTGATAAGTTTGGATAAGGGAATGGGAACATGTTAGTATGATTGGACAGGGTCCCGGGGGCCTCGGATGTGTTTCGGAGTGGTTTAGACCATTTCTCCTTTTTTGCAACAACTGGTTTATGGTGTTCTTGGTATGTATCGTGATCACGGATGGTGAGTCGCGATCGCAAAGAGAGATCTGGAATTGGGACTATTATTCTTCGCGATCGCGAATAGGACTCTACGTTCGCGTAGGTTTGCTGGTGGCTTGGGGGAGGATGAATCACGTTTGCATTTTGGATTAGCGTTTGTGTAGTCGCCTGGGCTGGGGCTTCGCGTTCGCGTGTGGATGCTCACGATCACGTTGGGGTTGATGCCGGGCAGGGTGAGTTGATTTTCGTGAACGCGATGGCGTCTTGTGTTCGGGGTGTTTTAGATGTTTGTGTTTCGCGATCACGTAGTGTCAGACGCGATTACGTAGGCTATTTTTGGCAGCATAGGTGCTTTTAACTTCGTGATCACGAGGCTTTGGGCCATGATCGCGATGGGTAACGTCTGGGCAGTGTATAAGTTAGCAAATCGGGAATTTGCTCATTTTCATATCATTTCTCACTTTGGAGCCGATTTGGGGGCGATATTTTCATCATCTATCATAAGATAAGTGATTCCTACTCATTCTAAGTTAAATACATGGATTATATATGACTTTTAACATGAAAATTTGTAGAAATTGTGGGATTCTGGAAGAAAACCTAGAAATGATATTTTGGAGTTTTGACTAGGAAATTCGATATGGAATTAGAAATAAATTATATATTTGAGTTTGTGGTGCTATGGGTAATGTTTATCTTCGGAACCTTTCGAAATCCGAACACGTGGGCCCGATGGTTGACTTTGTTGACTTTTTGTGTAGAGTTGGCAATTGTTTCTAATTGATTAAAATACAAGTCTTTTAGTATATTTTGATTGGTTCGCACATTCTTTGACTAGTTTCAGATCGTTTGGCATTGTTTTGAGATGTTAGAGAGGTGTTGGAGCTGGTTATCGGAATTCGGAGCGAGGAAAGCCCCTGTCTAACCTTGTGAAGGAAAATTTATCCCGCAGGTGATATATTTGTGTCACGACCCAAAATCCAACACGTTGTGATGGCACCTAAGCCAACCTGCTAGGTATGCCAAATCAGAATAAAACATAATATAGTGATAATGATAAGAGTCAATAATGAAATTACTGAATTTTTATACAACTCCCCAAGGACTAGTAGTACAAGTGATGAGCCACTAAGACTTAGATTTACAAAACTGAAATAAAATAAATAAAATATATGTTTGAAGTGTATATGAAAAGAATTCGAATCTAAAGCTACCAAGGACAAGTGATAGCCATAACCGGAATGCAGGCACATTCTCAATGTCAACCCTCGCCATACACAACAGTATCAACACAAGGATCTGCACGCAAGGTGCAGAAGTGTAGTATGAGTACAACCGACCCGATTTACTCAATAAGTATCCTAACTAACCTCGGCGAGGTACAAGAAGCAAAAACTATTAATGATACTCACCAATGCCTGTACAGTTCATAATTTCAACAAGTAAAGAACATATCTATGTTCAATCAGGAAATATCTCAGGAAAAACCACTTTGATGCTCACAATTCTTTGTTTAAAATATTTTGCTCAGTCAATAATCTAGCATATAAGGAAGTTATGCAAGTAAAATAGGTAAATAGTCAAGGAAATTGCAAGTAAAGATGAAATGGAATAACAAAATATCAGTCCGTTGCGGCGCGCAACCTGATCCAATAACAATAAGCCAATAAGGCATGTTGCAATGTGCAACCCGATCCAAATATAGTAACCAACTCTCCTAGAGCTCATAACAACCAGAAACCCGTCAGTTTCTCACAATCCGCGTGTACACCATCAAGAGAGAAATATGAGAGGGTGACGTTAGGGGGATGGATCTGTATCCACACCCTGTATGGACAACTCACGTGCTGCACAGACAACTCACGTGCTAATAATATCAACCGCACAGACAACTCACGTGCTGCACGGACAACTCACGTGCTGCACGGACAACTCACGTGCTACACAGACAACTCACATTCTATAATATCAATATCTGGATCCGCACGGACAACTCACGTGCTGCACAGACAACTCACGTGCTATAATATCAATATCTGGATCCGCACGGATAACTCACGTGCTAATATCACAATCCGCCCGGCATGGTCACATGCACCATAATCCGTCGGTATGGTCACAGGCATAATAACACAATCCGCCCTGTGTGGTCACATGCATATCAACACAACCGCCCGACGTGGTCACAAGCATCCAGTCCAAATCATATCACACAGAAGCAAGTATACAAGAACACATGTACATGATGGATAAATATCACATTTCATGCTCTTGGACTAGTATAATAACATGCTAAAGTGTAGGCCTGTGCAATGTGTGCTATCGTATCTCAAATCGATAATTTATCACAGAAATAGCAATTACCAAGTTTATTTAGGGAATTAGCCTCCTCGTAACCTCAAACATGGCTCAAATAGTTCACAACCGTGATACAAACATGAGAAACATTGTAGCTTAAAGCTTAACAGTGAACTCTAGGTATATCATGGCCTAAGCACTACCCCGATCATGGATAAATACCATGTTGCTCGTACATGGGCTCAAACCCCTCACATATGCGCACCCATAGCACGTAGCTATCACAAATAATTCAGGCAACTGGTGCCTCAACCAAGTTTAGAAAAGATACTTACCTCAAACAAGCCAAAACAATTATCGAGAAAGCCAAACAACCCTCTAGAAATGCCATCCCGCGCGTATCAACCTCTGAACAACTCGAAATTAACCAAAAGCAACTCAAAACATCAAATAATGAAATTTTAGACAACCCCCCCCCCCCCCCCAATTTTTCTTTGAAATCATTAATCAAATGCCAAAAACGAATAAGGATTCATGCAATAACATCAATACCGAGTATAAAACACTTACCCCAATCCATGTGGTGAAAATTGCCTCAATCCGAGATCCATAGCTCAAAATATGTTAAAATGAACATAAATTCCCGAAATTTGATTTTTAATGCACTGCCAAGGGTCCCTCTTTGCTATTGCGTCCCCAACATAGCGATCACGATTCAAAAAAATTCCAGCTCAATTTTTACCCTTCACGATCGCAAACATTCCCCCGTGATCGCGATGAACAACTTCCAACAAGCTTGCCCAACTCTTCCAGATAACCTCTAGTATAATGGTCATAACATTTTGTACAAAATTCCAAATGACTAACGGTTTGAATTTCTGAAAATTAGACACCAAGGGATACAACTTTTGTTTATAAATCATCTCCAAATTTCTTATAGATTGCAAGATATAAGCTTCCAAAATCAGGTAAGTGACAACAAAATTTCTTCTTCGCGAACGCGATTCACATGCCCTTTTTTCCCATTTTCTCTTCGCGAACGCTACCCAAAGTCCGCGATCGCGATGCACACTGTTGTAGCTAAAAACCAGCAACTAAAAATGGCCTATAAATGGTTCGAAACCACCCCGAAACTCACCCGAGCCCCTTGGGACCTCGTCCGAACATACCAACAAGTCTCAAAACATATTACGGACCTACTCGAGGCCTCAAATCACATATATTAACATTAAAACCAGAAATCGTCGATCAAGATTAATCTTTTAAGTTCATAAACATCAAACTTCGAACCAAGCATCTGATTCAAGCCTAACCAATCCGGAATGAACCCAAATTTTACATACAAGTTACAAATGACAAAACGAACCTATTCCAACTCCCGGAACAATAATTCGAACCCGATATCATCAAAGTCAACTCTCGGTCAAACTTATGAACATTCCAAACCTTCAAATTTTCAACTTTCGATAATTAGTACCAGAATCTTCTGGAAATATCCAAATGCAAATCCGGGCATACGCCCAAGTGACGATCCCAAAACCCACACTTAAATTCTGCTCGCTAATCAAATATAGTATAGTATAATATCGTATCTACAGGGATTGGATTTAAACAAAATTCTCGTAGTTTTTAGCTTGGTTTCTATCCAAGATGATCAACAATTGACATTTATAAGATGTCTAACTAAAATTAACTAAGACTTTAAATCTATTGACTAATGACAATCGAAACAAGGAATAAGCAAAGAAGGATATCAATGGGAGAAGATAGGGTTTTGTTGGGATAGGTGCAAGATAATAGTTCGGGATCTAACTCAAGATAAATCACTTCTAATGTTCAAGTGAGTCTCTCGAATTCACTCAATTATTAGTTCAAACGTTCAACAAAAACTCCTCTCTCGATTAAGTCTTAACCTCATAAGATGAACCAATTTAAGCACGTGAAGATATGCAAGAATGCGTGATGGATTGGTCTTTAGGAAAAACTCTTTCAATTATTCTCCTAACTAGGTTTAATCAATGATTCAACTAGCCTCTTTCTATTACTAAGAAGAATTACTGTACTCAACCAACAATATAATACAAAGATATCACAAGTTATGCCTCTCTCGATTACATGAACAAGTGACTATAGATGCAACAATTAATTCATCCAAAAACGATTCAATATATAAAACTAGAGTTATAATCCACAAACAATCATCAATACACCAAATCCATCAAACCCTATTAGGAACTACTCCATGGATATGGAGTAATTCATCACAAATAAATTTAAAGTATAGGAAAACATAAATTCAATCCAAACTCGGGTCTTGAGTGAGGAAGAAATGATGAAATCTTCGTGCTTGTGTTCTTCCAACTCCTCCTTAGCCTCCTTAGGTCCAAAGTATGTTAAAAGTCCAGAAAATAATGTTTTTCCATGTATTTATATCAAGTAGGGTCGGCCCCAGATGAAATCACCCTTTCCTAGCCGAAGTAGGATATTCACTCTGTAGAAAATACATAGCCGCGCCGCATGGGGCGACGCGCCATGCGGGGAATTAGTGGAGAAATACAGAGAGCTCAACATCTGTCAGGAAGTAGGATTTGCACTGCTGCGGCACACCACGCGCCGCAGTAGTGCAAAATTCTCAAAGTGTTGCTTTTTGCTTGTGTTTTGACATCCATACTTGGTCCTCGACCCCCGAACATGATCTCGGCTTAATCCCTTAGGTTTTTACTAATACTTCAAAGCTCCAAATAGCTCTAATTAGCTCCACAACATCTATATAGCTCGGAATCACTCCTACAAGGCATAAAACACACAATAAGTGCAAAACACTACCAATTAAAGCTCAAACACAAATAAATTGCAGTGAATTAGAGTGCAGAAAGCTACTAAAACACGTAATTATAGACTACCATCAACACCCCCCACTTAAACCATTGCTCGTCCTCGAGTAATCAAACTATACTTCATATAGATACAACCTTTTTAAACAACTCTCCTAACTCATCATACAGAATATTTAAAACAGATTAAGCAAAATACTGTAACATCCTTGCCTTAAGATTTGACTCAAAAGCACCACACATTTTTCACAACCCGCTCACTTACTCTAACACAGAGGTCAATGACATTACCTTTCCTTCGTGGATCAAGTGCCCTCACACAATCAACAGAGAGTAGTTCCGCAAACAATAAAATATAAGAACGATTAGGAACTCAAGATAGAAAGAATTCGCTCACTCTCGGAAACAACATTCATGTGCCACAACATATGTATCATAGGCTTGCCCGTAGTGTATTACTCTATTAATTGAGCTCATTCAGTCAAGGATAAAGTAGGAATTTAATTGGTTGTAGTGTAGGCTACGGGAAAGGTAAGAAACATTTAGATATAAAAGTGACTACACCTCCCTAAGCACTTTAATACATACAATTAACCATTCAAAACCCCACACTTATGTAAAACCATAACTCCACCTTCACATCAATATGCGTCAACTCCCTACTTCTTTAAGAACAATTACATCTCGAGTTACCACTATCAAGGAATGTTTTTCTCACAACAATAGAACTAATTTTTTTTTCCGATTCAAGTGGCTCTTATTCTTTTCAAAACAATGCACATTTCTCCTTAACTCAATAGTTCCACTCAAAAGCCAAACCAACACCCCACACTTCAACTTTTACAAAGTTCATAACAAATTCAAGTGCTCAGAGAGGTAAAAGGTTCAAATAGATGGTCAATTCAAACAAATGGGTAGGGCTTGTAAAGTGGTTGCAAAAAAAACATGATTTTATGGTAAAAAAGGATTAACTACGATACATAACAATTATGTAGGTAGCATCATATATCTGGCTCAACAAAGAAATGCCTATATCACTTCCAAGGCTGAATAAAACTACTATTTTGCTTTGCAAATACGTGGGGCAAGTTCTAGAAATAAAATGCAATGCATAGAATACACAAACCTCTTACACACATGGCACGTAGCTTACTCAAGATTAGACTATCAAGACACTCTAGTCAAAGTAGTTAAGCAAAGTTAAGATCATACACTTTAAGGTACTTATACAAGAGTCAAAAACTAAGCCTAAGCGTCGTACTAAAGCACTCATTATTCTCAAGGTATAATAAAGTCATGAGATATTGCCTACAATTAAACTCATAGCACAAGGTTTCCTACTCCTAAAAAAATTAAAAACTAACTACACCCGGTTCAAACAAAATCCTTGAAAAAGAACTGCGGCACAAAGAAAAACCAAGGGGGACTTGTTGCACTACCTAACAAAAAAAATCTTTTTGTCTTTTTTCTTTCGACTTTAATCCCTCAAGAAATCTGCCAATGATATCCATCGTCGGAAAAAATCAAACAAATATCCATACAACTAACAACTAACAAAAAGAACACTAATATACATACAAATATCCCCCACCCCACACTTTAAGTTGTGTCATGTCCCCATGACACAATTAAAAAGCATAAGGTAAAGCAAACTTTCCTGAATATCTAGTCGGGGTTTGAGTCGAAGTCGGGCTCCATTCCTCGTGCCCAAACTAATGCACACATCCATGCAGACAACTTCTTCTCAGCCTTCTTGTGGTATACCCCACACTTATCTTTCTCGCTTACTGCAACCTTCTATTTCAAGCCCTTCACTTTTCACTCAACACTTGCAGCTGGATTTCGTTTTTGCACCCCCTTTTCTACATCCATCTTGAAAGTCATAGTCTCTTCACCCACTCTAAGCATGAGTTTTCTCTCATGTATATCTAATATCGCTCTGCCCGTCGCTATTAATGGTCTTCCTAGGATGAGGGGGATCTCCTTGTTTTCCTCCATGTTCACCACTATAAATTCCACAGGAAATACGTACGTATCTACCCGAACTAACACATCTTCCATTATCCCCTCGGGTATTAAAGTCGTCGGTCTGCCAGCTGCAACAATATTGGTGTAGACCTTATCTCTCCAATCTCCTTCTCCAGTTTATTGTAAATAGATAGAGGCATTAAATTAATGGAGGCACTAGAATCACATAAAGACTTATCAAAATTAATAGTTCCTAAAGAACAAGGTATAGTAAAACTCCCTGGATCTCCACACTTTTGTGGGAGTTTATTTTGCAATATCAGACTGCAATGCTCTGTGAGCTTGACCACTGAGGTCTCCTCTACCTTCTTCTTCTTCGTACGGATCTCTTTCAAGAATTTAGCATAAGAAGGCATTTGTGAGAGAACTTTTGTGAATCGTAAGTTTACATGAACCTGTTTTAGCACATCCAGAAATCTCTCAAACTGCTTGTACAACTTTTCTCTACATAGCTTTAGAGGGAAAGGTAATGCAGGCACATGCTTGCTCTCCCCATGTTTCTCCCTTCCCGATTTTTCTTCCTTCTTCTTTTTCTCAACTTTCATTGGGCTTTTCTTCTTCTTGTCATCATCACTTTTCAGCTGCTCCCCACTTTCTTTTTCAAGTATCACATCTTTTTGGATCGGGGTGGGATCTTTCAACACTTGTCCACTTCTCAAGGTTACAACATTCACTGTTTCTATGGGATTTCTTTCAATATCGGTAGGGAGAGTGCCTGGAACCCTCTCAGATAATATTGTTGCAATATGTCCCACTTGCTTTTCCAAATTTCGAATTGCTTCCCCTTGTACTTCAAATCTTTCATCAGTATTTACAATGAAGGCCTTCATGAGATCTTCTACACCAGGCTGATTGGCCTGTTGAGGTTGAAACTGCTGCCTCGGCTAATTCATAAAACCAGGAGCTCCTTCTCCTTGAAATCTAGGGTTGTTTTATTTCCATGCATTAGCGGTATCCCTAGGCGAACTCTATGAAAAATCGGGGTTCTTCTGACCCATTGCATTAAAATTATAATTTCCCACAGCATTCACTTCCTCAGTTGAGGCTTGACACTCGTGAGTAGGGTGTCCTCTTCCACATATATCACAAGCTGCATGAGGCTCATTTTGTATCGAGGCTAAGCTCAGCTTTCGTATTTCTTTAGCCATTGTATCAAGTTGTACCTGCACAGATGTATTAGCATCAACTTGGTGAACACCAGTTGATCTTCTTCTTTCAGCCCTCTCAGAGGGCCACTGATTAGTATCTTCAGATAACTCATCAAGAATTGTAACTATCACCTATGGAGTCTTCTTCATCAAAGGGCCTCTAACTGCATTTCTCAATGTTCTACGCGTGGCCGGTGTCAATCCATCCCAAAAGTCCTTGAGTTACATCCAGAGTTCAATCCCACTATGTTGACACTTTCTAACAATCTCCTTAAACCTCTCCCATGCTTCAAACACAGTTTCAGTCTCTTTCTGGCAGAAGTTATGGATTTCTCTTCTAAACTTGCCCGTTTTAGCTGAGGAGAAATATTTATCAAGGAATTTTCTGGTCATCTCCTTCCATGTTCTAATCGATCCCGTGGGCAAGCTTCAAAGACATTTCTTTGCTTCATCTTTAAGTGAAAAGGGGAATGCCCTTAAGTACACTGCATCTTGTAACACCCCATTATATTGAAAAGTGTTCATAATCTCCTGGAAGTCCATTAGATGTGTGTTTGGATCTTCGTTCATCTTTCCTCTAAAAACACAAAAATTCTGAATGGTTTGAAGAAACCCTTGCTTCAACTCGAAATTGTTAGCTACAATTGGAGGTGGTCTAACACTTGATAAGCCTTGATTGTAGACTGGTCTAGCATAATTGCCCAGTGATCTCCCAGGCATGGAAGCTATATTTCCGAACTGGTCTGCAACTAAGGGTTGATTTTGAGCAATTCTCCGGCCCCTCTCTTCTTCATAGATAATCTGTGCATCTCTGATAGCTGCTTCCTCAGCATCCCGTGTAGATTTTTCTCGTTGTTGTGCTGCCTCCCTTGCAGCCAAATCTACATTATCATCACCATTTCAAGCCATAAGTTCTTTAGTTGAGGATTGCCCAACCTTTTCTGATGTCTCGGTGAGATTTCTTTCCTTCCTCAGTTGTCGCAGTTGTTTTTCTATCTCGAGCTCGTATGGTAGCACTTCTTTCGCAGAAGCTCGAGTCATGCACCAATCTAAACTTGTAACCTACGCACAGTCAATGAACACCAAGCGTAAAAAGAGAAAATAGAAATAAAAAGAAACAATTCCTGAATTAGCACTACAAAATATTTCAAACACTATTGATTTCCAATCTCAAGCAACTGCGCCAAAATTTGACGATCGCAAAACACACACTTCAATTCTGCTCGCTAATCAAATATAGTATAATATAATATCATACCCACATGGATTGGATTTAAATAGTATTCTCATAGTTTCTAGCTTGGTTGCTATCCAAGATGATCAACAACTGAGATTTATAAGATGTCTAACTAAAATTAACTAAGAATCTAAAGCTATTGACTAATGACGATCGCAACAAGGAATAAGCAAAGAAGGCTATCAATGGGAGAAGATAGGGTTTTTGATGAGATAAGTGCAAGATAATTGCTCGGGATCTAACTCTAGATAATTCACTTCTAATATTCAAGTGAGTCTCTCGAATTCACTCAATTATTAGTTCAAACGTTTAGCAAAAACTCCTCTCTCGATTAAGTCTTAACCTCATAAGATGAACAAATTTAAGCACATGAAGATATGCAAGAATGCGTGATGGATTGGTCTTTAGGAAAACCTCTTTTGATTATTCTCCTTACTAGGTTTAATCAATGATTCAACTAGCCTCTTTGGATTACTAAGAAGAATTACTAAACTCAATCAACAATATAATGCAAAGATATCACAAGTTATGCCTCTCTTGATTACATAAACAAGTGACTATAGATGCAACAATTATTTCATCCAAAAATGATTCAATACATAAAACTAGAGTTATCCACAAACAATCATCAATACACCAAATCTATCAAACTCTAACTTGAACTACTCCATGGATATGGAGTAATTCATCACAAATAAATTTAAATTATAGAAAAACACAAATTCAATCCAAACTCGGGTCTTGAGTGAGGAAGGAATGATGAAATCCTTGTGCTTGTGTTCTTCAAACTCCTCCTTAGGTCCAAAGTATGTCAAAAGTTCAGAAAATAATGTTTTCCATATATTTATATCAAGTATGGTCGGGCCCAGACGAAATCACCCTTTCCTAGCTGAAGTAGGATATTCCCTTTGTAAAAAATACACAGGCGCACCGCATGGGATGACGCGCTATGCGGGGCATTAGTGGAGAAATCCAGAGAGCTCAACATCTGTCAGGCAGTAGGATTTGCACTATCGCGGCGCACCACGCGTCGCAGTAGTGCAAAATTCTCAGAGTGTTGCTTTTTGCTTGAGTTTTGACGCCCAGACTTGGTCCGCGACCCCCGAACACGATCCTGGCTTAATCCCTTGTGATTTTACTCAGCTCTACAACATCTACATAGCTTGGAATCACTCCTAGAAGGCATAAAACATACAATAAGTGCAAAACACTACCAATTAAAGCTCAAACACAAATAAAGTGCAATGAATTAAAGTGCAAGAAGCGAATAAAACACGTAATTATAGCCTACCATCACCAAGTCCAAATTCATCATCCGGACCTAACGGAACCATCAAAACTCCAATCCGGGATCAAATACACAAAGTCAAACTTGGTCAACTCTTCTAACTTAAAGCTTCAAACATGAAATTCATTCTTCCAAACTAATTTTGAATCGCCCAAAAACCGGAGCTAACGATACACACAAGTCATAATACATCATACGGAGCTACTCATGCCCTCTCCCACTTAAACATACGTTCATACTCGAACATGTCTAGAGTCGTTCCAAAGCCATCAAATCACCATGTAACCTTACCATGCACATACCCGGGGGTGATCCCATGTCACCCCAATCCATGTAAGCCTGATAACACAACATAACTGAAGATCATTACTTTAACCTTAGTTCGTAAGCCTTAAAACCCAATTTCTAACACTCGAAATTCCTTACAAGACCCAAATCTCGCATCTACACACTGTATAAGTCCAAACAAGCTATATCAAGCCATAACCATAACCCAAGATGTAATCACATGATACACCACACAACTCGCATACTCGTAGCAATAACCAACAAGCTTGCCCAACTCTTTCAGACATCCTCTAGTATAATGGTCATAACTTTTTGTACAAAAATCCAAATGACAGACGGTTTGAATTTCTGAAAACTAGGCACCAAAGGATACAACTTTTATTTTGGATCATCTCTGAATTCCTTATAGATTGCAAGATATAAGCTTCCAAAATCGGGTCAGCGACAGTAGAATTTCTTCTTCGCGAACGCGAAGCTTTCTTGGCGAACATGATTCACATGCCCTTTTTTCCCATTTTTCTCTTCGCGAATGCAACCCAAAGTCCGTGATTGCGATGCACACTGCTGTAGCAGAAAACATCAACTATAAATGGCCTAGAAATGATCTGAAACCACCCCAAAACTCACTTGAGCCCCTCGGGACCTCGTCCGAACATACCGACAAGTCTCAAAACATATGACAGACCTACTCAAGGCCTCAAATCAGACATATTAACATCAAAACCACGAATCGTTGATCAAGGTCAATCTCTTAAGTTCATAAACTTCAAACTTCGAACTAAGCGTCTGATTCAAGCCTAACCAATCCAGAATGAACCCAAATTTTGCATACAAGTTTCAAATGACATAAATAACCTATTCCAACTCCCGTAACAACAATTCGAATCTCATATAATTCTCGGTCAAACTTATGAACATTCCAAACCTTCAAATTTCTAACTTTCGCCAATTAGTGTTGAAACCTTCTAGAAATATCCAAATGCAAATCCGGGCATACACCCAAGTTCAAAATCATCATCCGGACCTAACGAAACTATCAAAACTTAGATCCAGGGTCAAATACACAAAAGTCAAATTTGGTCAACTCTTCCAATTTAAAGCTTCAAACATGAAATTAATTCATCCAAACTAATTTTGAAAAGCCCGAAAACCAAAACTGACGATACACACAAGTCATAATACATCATACAAAGCTACTCGTGCCCTCAAACCACCGAGCGAAGTTCAAATGCTTAAAACAACCGGTTGAATCATTATAATTTGTTATGTGCTACGTGCTATGAGAGCTACACACGTATGGGGTGACGAGTGTCCATGCGTATGCTAGAATTCCTGATTATGTTCAGGTAGGCTTAGACTCACGTTATGCTTAAATTGTATTATTTAAATTATTCTTGGCAGTATAATTTAATATATTCTCATGGAATCGGGCTGTACGCCACGACATGATATTGTACCACCACTCTTATGGGATCGTGCGTAATATTCGGGTCATTCGCCTTGGCAGAATCATGCATAATATTCGATAAGGAGTTAGCGGACTTATGAGTTCTTCTGACTTGACATGTGATATTTTATCTGGTGATTACCATTTTGTATTCCATTCGGTGTAGTATCTGGTAATTGAGGATTTCGTATTTACTCTTCTGTTAAGGATCGTGTTATACACATATATCTGTTTCGTTGCTTTTACCTACTATGCCTCATACATGTCTACTTTTATTTTTAATTATTGGACCACTAGTAAGTGTTGATGTCGACCCCTCGTCACTACATCTTCGAGATTAGGCTAGATACTTATTGGGTACACGTTAATTTATGTACTCATACTAAACCTCTTCACTAGTTGTGCAGGTACTGAGACATGTACATTGGTGGTCACCCTGGCGCATAGGCGCAATTGCTGAGGAGACTTTGTGGTGAACTGCATTCCATATTACGATTCGCAGCATACGGAGTCCGCATCTTTTTCCATTACTATATCCTGTCTATTTTATATTCCAAACATATGTTGTATTAGTATTGTACTTCCTAGTAGATGCTCAAGTACTCGTGACATCGGGTTTTAAGGATTTAGATTCTGTTCTTGGTGGTATTCTGTGATGGCATTTAATTTATATTTCGATCCCGTTTAAACATTTAATATTTTATCAATACCTTTCTATGAAAACGAATGATTTCAGTTATTTATTTTATTACTTATTTTCAAGGTGTATTTTAGATTATCTATTAGCGTGTTGATTTCATGATTGGCTTGCCCAACGGCAGCGTTGGGCGCCATCACGGCCTATGGTGAGTTTTGGGGCGTGACAAAAGTTGTTTGATAGGGTAACAAGTTATGTAGGGATTATAATGATGGGATTATAATATGAAGATTAAATAACGACGAGGTTATTTAGTGAATATATTTTTATTGGAAGATATTGGTTCATTGGACTAAAAAAAGGTATACAGGGTATAATATAAATATATTTTTGGTGTATACTAGATAAGTTGGAATAAACTTTTATTTTTAATTTTAACCTTTGATTTTTTAAAAGACTTTGGGAGAATAGTCTTGGAAAATGGCATCTTTGTCATTTTAGTATTTATTCCGGGACTAATTAATCCCAGAATTATTATCACATCCTCAATGTAGGATAAAATAATATTGAATTGTAGAATTAATTAATCTTGAATTTAAAAATCAACCCCTAACTTTATTTTTCTATATTGTATGTCTTAGTGTATAACACAATTTTAGATTTCTTATCATGTGTATCATAGTGCATAACACCTCAGTCAAATTCACGAAAAGAAGAAGCAGCTAAAATTAACCCAAGATAGAAAAAATCAGACAATGTTGTCTTGTTGGATTTTAAGCGTGATGATTCTTTTGGATAGGTTTTGGAGAGAAAACAGAGAACCAAGAAATAAATTGAGTGTGAAAAAATGGTGTAAGTATCTGTAGTGAAAAGTGATGATGATGGCTTTTAAATAATGGTTTCCAATAAAACGTTTACGATAGTGGAGCTTTTCATCTTTGGTTTTAGGAAGAGTATATAATTATCATTTTAAGAGATACTTAGAATCCGTTTAACCAGATATTTTGACATCTTGTTTTGAAAAAAAAATTGGAAAAACTGTTTGTTCATGGAATAGAGAGAACCGAGAAATAAGTTGAGAGTGATCAGTTTTTGAAAATAATTTTAAAACTAGTTTAGGGTAGTTTTTTCTTTCACTCACAAAAATTCAACTATTTTTTCAAATAAAATGCATGTACAAACACAACTTTAACTTTCAAAAATTATTTTTCAACACAATATTAAAAATTTATTTTTCAAGTTTCAACCAAATCTATGTCCAAATGCTAGCCTAATTTAAGCATTAATATAGAAGCAAAATATTCTCTGTCGGTTTTCTTGGGATTTGATTATACAATACCTTTTCTTCTTGGACTTGAGTTGCTAATCCTAATCTTTGGCCAAAAATTTATCAATTCCTACTATATGTTGTCACTCATGTCATGAATTTCCCGTATAGAAATACCGTAGTCCAGCTACTCACAGATTCAAGAGAAAACAATGGCTCTTCTATCTTGAAGTTCAATTGCTCCAATTAGTTAGGATGGATTGACATGGTTCATTTATACACCCCCTCTTCAGATATTTCAACTAGTAGAATTACAGCTATAACCACTTCTTACTTTGAAGCAATTAGAAAAAGATTCCTGAAGAGATATAATATTCCTTTTAAAGAGAGAAGATGTTGGATTTATCCTTTTCATAACACATTTGATTGTTAATTACTATACTGCTTTTCATATTTGTTGAAGAACGTCAAAAGTTCAGTTTGCTATGGTTCGAAGTCAATTCTGTTGGCTTCTAATGTGTACATAATGTATGAATACTAAATGTAAACCGGATTTTATAATATTTCTCCCTAATAAGAAATGCAAGTTTCTCTTTCAAATTGGAAAATATAACTAAGTTTCTGATCTTTTGAGACAACCCAACTCACTGATGCTATAAGTTCAACTTGTGGTAAGCTTTTGTGTTTAAAATTGATGTAGCTAATCTTTAAATTCTTATCGTTGAACTAATTGTACATTTAATATTATGGTTCTAGAATTTAATATATATATATATATATATATATATATATTTGAAAACGTGGTACTTAGACTAGTTTGTGCACAATCTAAATGGATAATCAAGTACCTATGTTGAGTAATGTAAGGGTGTAAAAGTTTTTACAGAGGTTAGTTATTGTTAACCGTTAGTGAAGTTAGAAATAAATTAAGTTGTTAGAAAATACAATGTTAAAGAGTGTGTATAAAGCCAGTTTGTACTCTACTATTCTGTATGATTTATGGAAATAAAATTCTTCTACATTTCTTCTCTCTCTCACTCTCAATGACTTCACCTTCTTCTTTATTCTGAAGCTTAATTCATTTCTACATAGTGAATTACTACATGGTATCAGAGCTTTCAAGCTTGAAATTCTAGCCTGCTTCTCGATCTTAATTCTATTTCTATATTCTCTGAAAATGTTTGTCATAAGATTTGTGAAATCTTGAAGTAAAGAGAAAGGAGAAAAATGGCATTAAATGAAGAACAATTGGGGCAGAATCCAGGACTAATCAATGCTTAGCAGATGACTCAAAATTCTGGGAATCAAGCCATTGGGATTGATTATAATCAATCCCTATTTATGTCTCCGACCGATGTGAGTAGAATTCAGATTATCTTTTTTTATTGAATGGTGTTGAGAACTATAATATATGATTTAGGTCTATGTGAGGTGCTTTTTAAGAAGAAATAAATTGGGGATGGTTGATGGTACATGCAAGAAAGAAAGGTTTCCAAAGACTATGTGGAATTATTGGGAAAGAGTGAATGCTATTGTGTTTTCTTGGATCATGAATTCAGTGGCTAAAGGCTTTCTTGGAGGGATCATGTATGCATCAATTTCTCAAGTAGTCTGGGAAGATCTCTCGGAAAGACTCAATAAAGTTTATGGATCAAGAACTTTCATTTTGCACAAGAAGATAGAAACTCTATCTTAGGGAACAACATCTATGTCAGTTTATTTTTGAAGACTTAAAGATCTATTTTACGACCCTAAATCCCAACCATGTGGGCGTTATAACACTCTAACATTTGCTTTCTAGACAAGCCAACATTAGCTAAATAATTAAAGAAGTTTAATAATTTTAAAAAAATAAATAATAAGAAATAAAGAGTGAAATCTCATGAAATGTACAATAAATCCATAACTATTGTTGTCTAAGACTATTTCCAGAATCTGGTGTCACAAGTACATGAGCCACTAGAATGCTACATATAATATCTGAAATAAAATACAGTACCGTCTAATACAAGATAAACAGTAGACAGGATAGGAAACTAGGACTCCAGGGTTTGCGGACGACAAGCTGCACTACCTCAAGTCTCATGAGAAGGTCCGAGCTATCACCTCTGAACGCCACTGGGACCAATACTGGAATTTGCACAAGAAGTAGAAAAGTATAGTATGAGTACAACCGACCCCATGTACTCAGTAAGTATCGAGTCTAAACTCATCGAGGTAGTGACGAAGCTATGACAAGTCACTCACTGTAAATTTGTATGAGTATTAAGAAGAGAAACAATAACAGTGTAGAGAAACGAATAGTTACATAATGAACAGAATAAAAGAATAAAATAACAGATGGCCCCAAAATAACATCACGTCACAATCTCATAACACAACACGATACTGGTGCATAACAATTAAGAACAATTATATAGCATCCTTCTCGTTGCAGCGCACAACTCGATCTCAAATATCAATATCAATACTATTGTGGCGCGCAACCCGATCCAATATGTAAGTAATACTTCGCGGCATGCAACATGATCCAATATATAATAATATTATTGCGGCATACAATCCGATCCAATATATAATAATACCGTTGCAGCGTGCAACCCGATCCAATATATAATAATACTATTGTACCGTGCAACTCGATCCAATATATAATTATATTATTGCGGCGTGCAACATAATCCAATATATAATGATATTGTTGCGTGCAAATTGGTCTAATATATAATAATACTTTTATGGTGTGCAACTCGATTCAATATATATAATAACAACCAAATATGACGAATCTCACAGCATAACATAAAAGGGAACTAAGATGCATAATTCTGTAAGACAATCCGATATAACATAGTAGAGTGAAATAGAAAACAAGTAAAGGTAATAAGACAAGTAAAGACATGAGATAGGTAAAAGCATCTACCTAATATCATGTAAGAGGATGTAACAAATAAAGGTATACAATAAATAAAAGTATGAAATAATCTAGAACATGTAACAATTTAAGGGCATGTGTTGCACCCTATTTTGCACTAGCCAAAACAAGATTCAACTTGTGATTTTTTTGTTGTTGATGAAAGAGAGTCGCCACCTAATATTTAAAGGTATACTAGGGTACCTACTTAATTACTAAGTCATATTCTTAATTAGTAAGCTAACCGATGAGATTATGGTAAGGATTCTTGTTCTTCTAAGGGGAAGGTGTTAGGCACCTCTTAAAATCTACCTGAGGTAGCTCCATAGGACTTAGACTAGATTTGAAATCAATTATTTGTACTATGCCTCAACTAGTGTTCTAAAGCTTACCATACATTAGGGCATAATTCCTATGAGGTAAGAGTGTAGTTTTAAAGAGGATAGATTTAAAGAAAAGTCTTTAAAAAAATGATGTTAGTGCATATATGCATGAAAATAGCTTACAAGTATATATGATGTTTGTATGAAAACATGTGAAAAAGAAGAGCTAAGCTAGAAAAGGTTTTGTCTTTTAATAAGCATGGAGGTTTATATTACTCTAGAAAAATGCTACGAAAGTGAGTCTAAGATATACCTTGGATTTTAAACATTTGAAGGGGCCATTTGAAAATCTGTACTTGAGGCGGCAACACCTTAGCAAAGTTTAGTGGATTAATGGTACAAACAACTTATAATTAGCGAATGTGAAATTAGTTACTAACTAATACTTCTTTTAATTCTAGGTTCTTTAAGTCTTACCTAAGTTTTATATGACTTAAGATATAAAGTAAAACATTCAATCAAATATAATTATTGTATACATGTGAGATATAACAACAACAAGAACGCAGTAACATGCGACAAGGCAGTAAGGCTAATGCAATGAAGCAATAAATAATAAAGGAGTTTAAAGGAGAGGACTGGACTCTGGTATTTGGGCCTCAAAGAGGCAGACCCTACAGTGATAGGGACGGACGACAACTGACTTCGAATTTCCAGAAAACACAGCAATACTGGACGTGGTCCTGAGTTCCTTGAGAACTTGGCAGGCCTAGGAAATTGTACATGTTCATTAGAGAATAATACTCAATACACATTCATACGTGAAGAAGAAAAACTTGCAAGCAAAAATAAAGAAGAAAGTTACCAACAACATCTAAACATTAGGAAGGTCACACTAATGTGGTGGCTATGTATAGCAAATGATCCACATTGAAAACCTTTCGTTGTCATTAAACACTAAACCCAAAGAGAATAATGAGTGTCAATGAATTAAGGGCTAAGGAGAGAGTCCCTCTCAAGGTCAAGGCCCCCTTTGAATTCCCGACACTTCAAAGTTCCCAAGGGTCTCAAGGCCCAGGGAAATGCTTGTGTCGGGGAGAGTAGCCCAACAAGGAGTCAAACTCTACTCTGAAATACCCTTAACCACTAACGATTCATTCTTCTCTATATGTTTAAGTGATAATGAGGCACTTTCAATGTGAATCAGTCAACAAAACACCACTACCGGAGTATGCCCTTCTTAACAGAGTAGCATAAGGAACACAAAAGGAAATAATTTTATCTACATAACTATATTTCCAACAATAAGTGAACATGTTGAACAAGTCTAAAGGTCAAGGCTTCAAACTGTAACGATCCGACCGGTCGTTTTGAGCATTTGTATTCTATTCACCTATTTGAGGTCTTGATTAGCTTTGTATGA
The DNA here is from genome assembly GCF_000390325.3 of Nicotiana tomentosiformis. Lineage (NCBI taxonomy): Eukaryota > Viridiplantae > Streptophyta > Magnoliopsida > Solanales > Solanaceae > Nicotiana > Nicotiana tomentosiformis. The sequence continues at coordinate 83,595,894 of NC_090816.1, read as the reverse complement.
TGTATTATGACTTATGGAAGTCGTTAGTTTTGATTTTCAGGTGATTCAGAATTGATTTGGAAGAATGATTCTCAACTAGAAAGCTTTAAGTTGGAAGAGTTGACTAAGTTTGACTTTTTAGTACTTGACCTTAGATCGGAGTTTTGATGGTTCTATTAAGTCAGGATGGTGATTTTGGACTTGGGCGTATGCCCGAATTTTCATTTGGATATCTCTAGAAGGTTGCGGCACTTACTGGCAAAAGTTGAAATTTTGAAGGTTTGGAATGTTCATAGGTTTGACCGGGATTTGACTTTGATGATATCAGGTTAGGATTATGGTTCCATGAATTTCAATAGTTTCTTTATGTCATTTGGGACTTGTGTGAAATATTTGAGGTCATTCTGAGTTGATTTGATATGGTTCAGCACGAGTTTTGGAAGTTAAAAGTTTATTAAGTCCGATTTGAGGCGTGATTCGTGGTTGTGATATTGTCATGCATGATTTAAGGCTTCGAGTAAGTCCGTTTTATGTTATGAGACTTGTTGGTATGTTTGGACGGGGTCCCGAGGGGCTCGGGTGAGTTTCGAATAGGTTTGGGTTGTATTGCGCTCGTTTTTAATGTTTCGGCGTCGTTTCTTCAAGCATAAATGGTACCGCATTAAGACAGTAAGCTCAAATTTCAGTTTTGATTGAAGCATTAGATCCGTATTATAATTTTGGAACCATATCAACTGAAATCGTCAAGTTTTGACATCGTATGAGGAATTTATAGCCATTTTACTAAGAATTGGGTTGCCAAATTTTTCGGATTAATTATAAATTTGTCATTGAATTCGTATTTAAAATTTTGCATTGTTTCCAAATATTTAAACCAACATATCTCGGATGATTCAAATGATTATGTGGTATCGTGTAGTATTTTATCTTATTTTTATCCATGAAATTTCTACGTGCTAGAATAATTGAGTTGTGATCCATGTTAGAAATCATGTTTAGGCTATGTACTTATTCTATTGGGACCCATTGAGGTCTTTTTTGTTGTTGAGTTATTTTCTTAAATTATAATTACATACTCAGTCATATTCATTCATTTTGCATATCATATCTCAATCTCTCTTATCATCATTGTCACATCACGTTATCAATGTTTGGGCTGATTGGCATAAGATTTGTGAGCCCGAGAGACTGGAGAGATTGGTGATTGAGCTGAGGTTGAGGGCTGGATTTTGAGTGATATTGATGGGATCGGGTTGCACACCGCAGCAACTATTATTTATTCAAGATGTGATCGGGCTGCATGACGTAGCGGGTATTAGTGATTTATATGTGAGTCGGATTGTACGCCGCAACAGGCCTTATGGCTATATTTGGATTGGGTTGCATGCCGCAACAAGCCTTATGGCTATATGTGGATCGGGTTACATGCCGCAACAGGCCTTATGGCTATATGTGGATCGGGTTGCACGTCGCAACAGGCCTTATGGCTATATGTGGATCGAGTTGCACGCCACAATAGGCCTTATGGATATATATGGATCGGGTTGCACGCCATAGCAGGCCTTATAGGCTTTATTACTATTGATGGGATCGGGTTGCGCATCGCAGCAAGCACCGTACAGTGCTGAGTGACTGAGTGTGCTGAGGGATTGAGCGTGATGAGTGGGAGTGCGAGACAGTGAGATTGAGTACTCTGAGAGTGTGAGTACATGAGTTCATCACTGTGATGCATTGCATTGACATGTATACTTGACATACATGCATAAAGATGCATTTCCTCATGCTACACGGTATTGTGACATTCATTACTTCACATGCACATTGACATTTAGGCATAGATATGTACTTTCCTCATGCAAATCTGAGATTGAAATATTTTATCTGTTGTAGAATGTTTTTGGGAAAAATCACAGTTTTTGTATATACTCACATTTTGGTGAATTCGGTGAAAGATTTGGGTTTTACTGTTACACTTGAGAAACATTCCTATTCGTTTTCGTAACTGTGGACGAGCTAAGCATCATATCTTTGAGTTGTTCTTGTACTACTTTTATTATATTGTTATGAGTTGTTGTTGGCCATTGGTGTTGGATTCCAACCGTTTGTACAAGCTCGTCATTGCTTTCAACCTAAGGTTAGGTTTGTTACTTATTGAGTACATGGGATCGGTTGTACTCATACTATACTTCTGCACCTTGCGTGCAGATTTTGGATGTTGATGTTGTTGTGTACGGCGAGAGCTAGCATTGAAGACGTACCTGCATTCCAGTTATAGCTGCCTCTTGTTCTTGGTAGTTTTAGACTTATGAAAATTTGTTTATGTACATTTCGGACAGATGATGTATTTATTTCATACTAGCTATGATGCTCAGTAAATCATTCAATATATTATCATTATTATACTAGCTACTAGCTACTAGTACTTGGGAATTTTTTGTTAAAACATTCAGTATATTATCATTATTTTTCTCAGTAAATCTCATTTGAATAGGATTGTTGCTATTTGGCTTACCAACAGGCTGGGTTTGGTGCCATCATGACTAGTTATATTTTGGGTCGTGGCAAGTTGGTATCAGAGCTCTAGGTTCATAGGTTCTACGAGTCATGAGCGAACGTCTATACCTGTCTTTGAGAGGCTCATCTAGGATAAACTTCCCATATTTCTTTTCTCATCGTGCGGCATTGATTCAGCTTGAAACGTACCTCTTTGAATTCCTTCCACTCACTCGGATGCGTATGTGAGCACTCGGTATCAGTTGTGCATCGACGGCTTGTGATTCCATGGATGAGGTACGAGATGTGTTCTCTGTGTTTTGGTGATGGGCCAGTCTTGAGGAATTGAGGCCCAATTTGAACCGCAACTTAGGCTCGGATGTTTCAGTTGTGTGAGCATTTGCTTTTTGACTTCTTTATCCAGTGGTGTCCCTATGAGTGAGACTTATGACTCAGTGAGTGGTTGGGTGGCTATATGATGAGTAGGATGTGACTGCAGGATGTGTTCAGATGGTTTGAATGTAATAGGAAAAGTTTGCTTGAGAAGCGAAAAGGACTATTGGATGCTCGATTTCTGTGGACGTGTCATACAGTCTTGAGTTATAAAAGTGTTTTTGAGAGATTCTTTCATGTAATTTCATTTGTGGAACGAAGTAGATTTTCATGTCTTGTTGATGAGTTCAGACTCAGGATTATTAAGTTATTGCATAGTAGTTGTGGTTGTGAATGGGTATAGAGAAATGTCAGTTTGAGGCTAAGTAGGTGGGTTATCACCTGCGGGGTAATCTACGGATGTGTGATCCTTCTGATATTGTGTGGAGGCTTTCATTTCTACCAGTGGATATATGTGTTGCGATTTGAGTTTGGATTGGTTGCGAAAGTTGACCTGACCATCACGAGGATGAATATGAGCTCATCAGACGATTTGAGGTATTATATGGTTTGTGTTACATGAGCTTATGAAGGATTTAGTTAAATCTCACTACGGTATTGTGTCAGTAATAGAGTATGGGCTTTGTGAGTTATCGAGTGTTTTGATCTATGGCTTTGAGCCAAGTGGGGGAGTCTGCTATCGATAATTTGATTGCATGGTTACGTTTTGTATTGGTATCGGTCTGAGGCATACTTGTGGATCGGTTATGACTTGCAGAGGTTGGTTTTGGGGATGACTTAAGTAAGGAAATTTCTGGATGCATGGTATATTACACTATATGGGTATATGGGAATCATGGAATGATTGAGTTGTTATTCGTGAAAGATGTAGTGCGCATGGAGTAGGAATTTGCTCGGTTACGTTAAGGCGGGGTTACTTCTTTGGGTGTTATCGTGCTAATGGGGCACATGCCATTCGGCTCGTTTGGGTGCTGCAATTGAGATTTGAGAAGAGTGGAAGACTCCCTAGAAGGTTCTAATGAATTTAAGATTCAGATGTGCCTATTGAGAATTTTCCGGATTTGTATATGGCTAGAATTTGAGATTTGCATTGGACGGTGTCGGGACTTGCGGTATTTCTATATCATTATGGATTCTACATTTCAGTATCAGGAAGGTGAAGGAAATGGCTTTAGATTCACTGAAGGTCTCTTCAGAGTGAGTGTCTCGGTTATGGTACTTTTGGGGTGCTTAAGAGGGAATACAACAGCTTATGAGCCTTAGGGCAGTGTGGTTTTATGCTAGGATCTCTTGTGGTGAGCTTTGGGTAAGGATCGTGGTGTTCTAGCAAGGAGAAGTGTCAACTTGAGGGTAATTCGGAAGGAACTTGGAGAAATAGGATAGCTTGGTAGTAGGTTGGATCAGCACGGTAATGGATATGATCAGTTCTTTGGGTACTTATGATGTGGTGAGTCTCTATATGTGTTTTATGACAATACTCTTGGGTTTGGTGACCTGCGTGACTTGGTTGAGTTAGAGAGATTCAATTCTGATGGCTTGGTTAGGTGCAAATGGGTTTCGAAAAGTTCTCGGTGGTTTCTACCATGGTTTGAGATGGATATTTCCTACCAGCATGAGGAGCATGTTGCGTATTGTGATTTTCTTCTGGATGGGATCAAATGGAAGGTTTTTGACTGATCGGGTATGTATTCTGTTGGTGACTCAGAGTTGATTATGAGATTCTCATGCTTTTCATATGATGGCATGATAGATGTTGTGTATTGTGTGGGATTGAGATTTGCATGTGCAAGGACACAGTTAAATTTTGAAGGAAAGTTCATGAATTCTTAGACAACATGGACGGTTTTAGATGACTAGATGAATGTTATTACTTCTTGGTATTGCCTGAGAAGGGTGCGCATTTCAGAAGGCGCACTGTGTTTTGACTTACAGATGCTTCATTGGTATTGCAGTACTCGCCTGGTTGATCGACTGTTGATATTCAGATTTTTGCCATATGGCATAGGGGAATAATAGAAGTATTTCTCGTGGGATGATTGCATATGAGAGATGTGTTAGTCATTCGAGTGGTATAGTTGGGATCAACTATGGTGATTCATGTGTTCTGTAGATTTAGAGACTAGGAGTTCTCAGAAGCATATTATTTCGGAGGTGCGGACTGTGAAGATGTGGCCAAAGTTAGACAAATAGAGCTACGTGTTATGGTTAGATCGTTGTGGACTTTTAGAGGGCTATTTGTCCATTCGGGGATGACTGGAGTTGATTTGGGGGCCCATTGGTAGGCCTAGTGAGGATGTGTATTCTACACCGGGTCGGATTGTTTTATTCGAAACTGTTTGTGTTGATGGGTGTGTCATTCGGTTAGAGTTGATCTTGTTAATGTTCGGATATGTTCTATGTATTACTTTTCTATGCTACGAAGGGTTGTGATTTATTGGTTATATGCACACATGATGCGGTTCTATTTGGGCCTTGCAGTGGAATTCGAGCGAGATGGTTATTGGGGTGTTGAATGGTTGATTTTGCCTTGGTTATGTTCTTTCCATGCCTTGGTATATTGTGTTATTTGCTTCTTCATAGTTATGGCCATGAACTTGTGTACTTGATGTCGAATTACGTGTGGCTGTTGATTATGGGCATTGTGGCTTGAGGTATTTCATAGGACTGGTGTTTGGATGGGGTCACACATTGTAGTAGAGTTATGTTGGAATATGATCCATTGTGTTAGATTCGTGTGCCTTGGTTCGACTATATGTGATGGGTTCGTAGCTTTGCGCTTGTGGTATCTGTTGAACTTGCGGGATGGTTCTATCATTTGAGTCATTTTCCATGTTTGAATATATTTGAATTGTTGCTTATTGGTGCACGGATTGCATACTTTGTGGATTTAGGTAGTATTGGTGTGGGTTGTCAGTAGAGTAGCTTGTATTTGATGAGATGAATTCCTTGGTCCTAAAGCGATTGCTACCGAATTCGACTACGGTGTGTCTGGAAGAGTAATATTGAAGGTCATCTTAGAATTTGGGCTATGGTTCTAGTTAGGCCAGAGGGTTCCATGACTTGTTGATCTGATGAGTGGTTATGAATTTCTGCGTTTTCTTTCATCATCAGTAGTGAACGGAGGTTTTGAATGAGGTTTTGTTTGATATGAGGTTTGTTGCCGGTGTCGGGTTCGTGTCGAGCAACTACTGTGATCGGGAATTATTGCTACAAGTATGCGAGTTGTGTGTTATATCATGTGATTATATCTTGGGTTATGGTTATGTCTTGATACAGCTTGTTCAGACTTATATAGTGTGTAGATGCGAGATTCGGGTCTTGTAAGAAATTCTTGATGTTAAAAATTGGGTTCTGAGGCTTACGGACTAAGGTTAAAGTAGTGATCATCAGTTATGTTGTGTTGTCAGGATCACTTGGATAGGGGTGACACGAGTTCACCCCTATATGTGTGCATGGTAAGGTTACACAACGATTTGATGGCTCTGGAACGACTCTGGGCACATTCAAGGACGAACGTATGTTTAAGTGGGGGAAGAATGTAACGACCTGATCGGTCGTTTTGAGCATTTGCATTCCATTCAACTATTTGAGATTTTTCTTAGCTTCGTATGATGTATTATGACTCTTGGGAGTCACTGATTTTGGTTTTCAGGTGATTCGGAATTGATTTGGAAGAATGATTAGCAACTAGGAAGCTTTAGATTGGAAGAGTTGACCAAGTTTAAATTTTTTAGTAATTGAACTTGGATCAGAGTTTTGATGATTCTGTTAGGTCCGGATGGTGATTTTGGACTTGGGCGTATGTCCGGATTTGCATTTGGATATCTTTAGAAGGTTTTGGCAATAATTGGCAAAAGTTAGAAATTTAAAGGTTTGAAATGTTTATAGGTTTGACCGAGAGTTGACTTTGATGATATTGGGTTCAAATTGTCGTTCTGGGAATTTCAATTGCTTCGTTATGCCATTTGGGACTTGTTTGCAAAATTTGAGGTCATTCCGAGTTGATTTGATATGGTTCGGCACAAGTTTTGGAAGTTGAAAGTTCAAAATTTCATTAAGTCCGATTTGAGGTGCGATTCGTGGTTTTGATATTGTTATGCGTGATTTGAGGCCTCGAGTAAGTCCATATTATGTTATGGAACTTATTGGTATGTTTGGATGGGGTCCCGAGGGGCACGGGTGAGTTTTAGATAGGTTTGGGTTGTGTTACGCTCGTTTTATGTTTCGACGTCGTTTCTTCAAGCATAAATGGTACCACATTAAGCAAATGAGCTCCAATTTTTGTTTTTATTGAAGAATTAGGTCTGTATCGTAATTTTAGAACCATAGCAACTTAAATCATCAAGTTTCAACATCGTATGATGAATTTATGGCCATTTTACTAAGAATTGTGTTGGCAGATTCTTTTTCAGATTAATTACGAAATTGCCAATGAATTCGTATTTAAAACTCTGCACTATTTCCAAATATTGAAATCAACATATCTCCTTCATTATAAGGTCAAATAGAGTGATTCAAAAGCCTAACTTGACTCGATTTCACGAGGAATCTATTGGATAATTAAAAATGAGTTTTGGGGATTGTTTGGCATATGAAACGAGGTAGAACAACTGGGTAGAAGCATATAATATCAAGGGTTTATTCGTTTCGTCATATTTTGAGTGGGGGAGCTCGGATTTGGATGATTCTTTAGGCGATTTTTAGCATATGGATTGGGGTAAGTGTTCTCTACTATGTTTTGATTATATTTCACGAATCTATCTTCGTTTTTGGCATTTGATAGATGATTTTAGGAGAGAAATTGGGGGGGGAGGGGGGGGGGGGTTAGTCTAAAATTTCATAAACTGAATTGTTTAGTTTTGAACATCGATTTGGAGTCGGATTTGAGTGAAACTAGTATGGTTAGACTCGTAATCGAGTGGGTTGTCGGATTTTCTAAGTTTTATCGGGTTCCGAGATGCGGTCTTGGTTTGACCTTTTGGTTGACTTTGGGGCTTTTGATTAAAGATTTGACCTTTATCGATTGGGTATGTTTCCTTAGGCATTACATGATGTATTTAAGTTGCTTTTGGCTAGTTTCGAGATGTTCGGAGGTTGATACGCATGGGATGGCGTTTATAGAGTATTGTTTGGCTTGCTCGATATTGGGTTCAGCTTGTTCGAGGTAAGTAACACTTCTAAACTTGGTGTTGAGGGTATGAACCCCTGAATATATGTGTTATGTGTTTGGTGTTTAGGTGACGTACATGCTAGGTGATGGGCGTGTGGGTATGCACCGTGTGAACTATGACTCGGATGATTCTGTGGTACCATGTAGTATTCTATCTTGTTTTTATCCATGAAATTCCTATGTGCTAGAACAATTGAGCTATGATCCATGTTAGAAATCATGTTTAGGCTATGTACTTGTTCTATTGGGACCCACTGAGGTCATTTTTGTTGTTGAATTATTTTCTTAAATTGTAATTACATAATCAATCATATTCATTCATTTGCATATCATATCTCAGTCTCTGTTATCATTGTTGTCACATCACGTTATCATTGTTTGGGCTGATTGGCATGGGATTTGTGATCCCGAGAGATTGATTACTGAGCTGAGGCTGAGGTCCGGATTGTGAGTGATATTGATGGGATTGGGCTGCATGCCGCAACAAGTGTTATTTATTCAAGATGGGATCGATCTGCACGCCGCAGCGGGTATTAGTGATTTATATGTGGGTCGGGTTGCATGCCACAACATGCTTTATGGCTATATTTGGATTGGGTTGCACGCCGCAACAAGATTTATGGCTATATGTGGATCGGGTTGCAGCCGCAACAGGCCTTATATGCTTTATTACTATTGATTGGATCGGGCTGCACGTCGCAGCAGGCAATGTACAGTGCTGAGTGACTGAGTGTGTTGATGGATTGAGCATGATGAGTGGGAGTGCGAGACAATGAGATTGAGTACTCTAAGAGTGTGAGTACATGAGTTCAGCATTGTGATGCATTTCATTGACATGTATACTTGGCATACAAGCATTGAGATGCATTTCCTCATGCTACACGGTATTGTGACATTCATGACTTCACATGCACATTGACATATAGGCATAGAGATGTACTTTTCTCATGTAAATCTGAGATTGGAATATTTTATCTGTTGTTGAATGTTTTTGGGAAAAATCACAGTTTTCTGATATACTCACATTTTGGTGAATTCGGTAAAAGATTTGGATTTTACTGTTACACTTGAGAAACATGCCTATTTGTTTTCGTAACTGTGGACGAGTTGAGCATCATATCTTTGAGTTGTTCTTGTACTACTTTTATTATATTGTTATGAGTTGTTGTTGGCCATTGGTGTTGGATTCAAACTATTTGTACAAGCTCGTCATTGCTTTCAACCTAAGGTTAGGTTTGTTACTTATTGAGTACATGAGATCGATTGTACTCATACTATACTTCTGCACCTTGCGTGCAGATTTTGGATGTTGATGTTGTTGTGTACGGCGAGAGCTAGCATTGAAGACGTTCATGCGTTCCGGTTATAGCTGCCTCTTGTTCTTGGTAGATTTAGACTTATGAAAATCTATTTATGTACATTTTAGACATATGATGTATTTATTTCATATTAGCTTTATAAACTCTAAATCTTAGAAGCTCATGATTTGTACTACCAGTCCTTGGAAATTCATTGTATAAAAGTTCAGTATATTATCATTATTTCTCTCAGTAAATCTCATTTGAATAGGATTGGTGCTATTTGTCTTACCTAGCGGGCTGGGTTAGGTACCATCATGACTAGTTGGATTTTGGGTCGTGAAACAAACACATATGGAGGCAGTGGTATTAACATACTACAGTGAGAAAACCAAATACTTGAGATTAAACACCAAAAGGATAATATAGTTGCATGATTTAATTCTATGAAATACATGAGTATAGATACATTCCATTCATAACACAACTCTTAATTTCTAGCATGTATATATACTATCAGTCCTTATTGACAGCCTCTGAGGGTATTAACAGAGAAACAAGTTAATCACTTTAATTGAGTTCGTTAAAAAATGATGACAGGGATACCATTACCAATCATTACTTCTAAAGGATATTAACAGGATTATGGACTAACAGTTGCAATTAGAGATCCAAATATGTTAACAAGGGTTATAGAATTATGACCTCAGTTAGAACATCTAAGAATGTCAACAAGTTTTCCAATCAAATTATCAACAGAGATACAAACTGCTAACCTGGTCAGGACTTCTAAAGGTTATTGACATGGTCACAAGTTAACATTCCAGATTAAGGCCTCTAAAAGAGCATAAAAGAAGCTTAAGCTACCAACTTTGTCTATTTCTAAAGCTCAAGACATGAGTACTTCTTCCTAAGACCTTTTAGCTTCATATTGACAAAGTATGATGTTAAACTCTATCAGTAATAGTAGGAAGTTCATTTGGAATTCATAAGTTAGGTCTGCCTAGTTCATGCAGACTTAATGAAGCTATAAGAACAACAAGGACATGCACATGATTATGGAAAGCAAATAAACAAGTACTGAAGGATCTAATGAGTGCAGTATCACCTATACAGGGAACATTAAGTCATATTATCTTAAAAATGAAAATGCCATCATCATTAAGCTAACAGTGTCAACACATAGACTCATAAAAGGGGTAGGGGTGCTATTACTTTGGAAAATTGTCAAGCAGTTTAAGGGTATGATTTCAAACATAATGGAGCTTAGTTTTAACAACTTAGAATACCAGAACTTGAATAAGGCCTTATGACTTAGGTCAGACATGTGATGAATTTATAAATGCATACCGAGATGGAACAGGAAATTGGTCTTCTCAAATCATGCTCATAAAGTATGATCAAATAACTACAAGCTCATGAAAGAGTCAATGACCTCTGAAAGGTTTGCAAGAATCAAAGAAAAAGCATGCCAAAGGAGAGGATAAGTTCAAGTATTATAAACCCACATTCCCAGGCCAAGATGACAATCTCACAGACTCACATTTGTTTAAGTCTAAGTTTCAAATAGATTACTATAAACACAAATGATACTTAAGGCAAAATGGCAATGCTTAACAGAACATCAAGGAAGCCTGAAGATAGCAGATATCAGGACAACTTAAGAATTATTAGACTTTTCGTAAGGTTTAACAATAGAGACAGTCCACCAAATACTCATTAAGACTATCACAACACTATCACTCTAATAGCTCACGATTTTGCAACATAACTATATACTGTTAACAAAACATATAAAACAGTCGAGGCATTGATGCATCGCTAACAATCATTTAATAACAGAGTGAATCATACTTAATCAAACAAATGAACAAAAAGAGAAGATTAAGATTTTACTGACCTTTTCTAGGGCAGCGAACCAAACCGGAGTTCAATTTAATTGCGTAAAACCCAAAGCTTCAGGCTTGAGCAGTAAAAGAACTCAGAAACAAAAAGAAAACTAGAAATCAGTAAGGAGCCTAATATTTTATGAAATCTTAATGTTACTTTTGTGTTCGTGTTAGATCTATTAGGTGAGAGCATTGAAGACTCTATTTATAGTGCATTCAATGCCTTAGGGTTTCAAAGGATTCAAATTAGATAGTGGAAGATGATGATAGTCGAGTGATGATAGCAAGGTAGAGGTAAAATCATAGGGCATGGAGGGAAAGTAGTGAGGAGTTTACCTGGGTATGGGAAATCGACCATTGAACACGAAAATCCATCGGTCATAGCACCGTTGTTTAGAGGTCATTGCGTCTGACCTATGGACGATGAATAATGATGATGAGTTGAGAGAAAATCTTCATGCATGGTTCGATTTGAAAGAACATTAGAGGAACCAGATTATTTGAACTTTCGTTTTTGAGTCTAGGTTTTAGATTTGGGGATTTTGAGTTTTGACAATGAAATAGGAAATAACCAGGCGGGATTCGTGGTAATAGGAGGCAGATTGAGTGTTTGGGTTTTGATTTTTGTGACCTTGCACCGATTTGTGCAAGGTTCCAGGATTGATGGAGGTTGAAGGGTTCCAGGATTGATGGAGGTTGAAGGGATGTGAGAAAAGAGAGAGTTTTGGGAAAGATGGACTGCCGGTCTTGGGAGGAAATGATTAGGGTTGGGGGCTGTCTCCAAGTTGAAAATGGGAGATGGAATGGGAGTCGTTGGTTCATTTGATCAATAACTCCGATTATTTTGGGAATTAGGCGTTTAAAATGATTTTATGGAGAAAATTTGATGGTCATTGGATTCTTGTGATCCAACGGCGGAGATAAAATGGGACGGACTTTTAAAATAAAATGGAAAAATCGGATTAATCCTGGTCCGTTGATGATATGAATCAACGACCAGGATGGGCTGTGTTTCTTTTGTGAGGGAATGGGAAGGGCGACCTGGCATGTTGTGGTTGACTCAAATGTGATGGCATGGATTGCCATATTGGAAAGAGAGGGGTGGACTTGGATTGGGTCAGATGGGATTGGGCTTGGGTATTGGGCTGGTTTTGATTTAAAGAGTGGCCAATTTGTGTTTAATTGTGCAACTGCAATTATAGCCATTTAGTCTTTAACCTTCTTAAAATTAGTTTAATTAAAATTAATTAATTTCCAATAAACAATTAGTAAAATTACAAATATAAAATATACTATTAATTATTGAAATTAATTATTTATAAAATACTTTATTTTCTAAATTACATCACTAATTTTGAATTATTAACATAATAATATAATTAATCAAAATTTTAAGAAGTAATTTATTTAATTAATTATAAAAACCTTTACGACACATTTAAAGAATTATTTTAATAGTATTAAAATAGGAGGATATTTGTAATTATATAATACTAATACTAAGTGATTAATTTCAAAACTAATACTTAATTAATTTGAATAAATATGTATTTATTGATAGAAAATAATTTCAAAATATTTATCGTAATTATTAAGTATAAGTAAATTAATTTTAAAAGGGAGGGTCAAAATTGGCCGTCAACAGCTGCCCCTCTTTGACCGGAGATGATGAAAGCGTTTACGGGCAAAGAAATTGAACCAAAACCAATTTTGTCTCCACTATAGGCATGCATTGCAAGAGTGGCATGAAGATTATGAGCTTCAGGATAGGGAGTTAAGGAAGATTCTAGAAGGCTTTTGGGAAGAATTTTGGAGAGCTTGGGGCCGAATCATGGCTTTGAATTGCTTACATACCTCGGGCTTAACGAGGAGTAGGCCCCATGTAGTTCTCGAGTGAACATTTTTTGAGGAAGAGATACTCGTAGGAACTTCCCCAGTATCGTATTACGATGATACGATGAGACGAAAGATTGGGCACTCATGATAGCTTGAATTTTCGGCTTGACTTGAAGGATTTGAAAATTTTGAGTTCCACTAGTCGTTTTGTGCTTGTACTTGGATCCTTGGCCCGCTAATGAGTTTGTTGTCCCTCATAGCATTGTAGTTTGGTTTGCATCTTAGAAAGCATTCCACATTACGATGTTTATTCCTGTAAAACAAATGAAATACACGCATACCCATATATTGCAATGCATAATATATTAAGATGCGATGTAGATGATGCAGGAATAATGATGCATGGCTGTCGGCGAGCCGTTATTTGGGATCAGGATGATCGGATACTTGATCTTGACTCGATTTGTTAGTCGGGGTGTGTACCGTTCTGCAACTGTCGGAGCATTTGAAAATTATCTCCACTTGTTGAGAAGCTTGATTTGTATAGTGCGTCTCCGCTTGTTGGGAGAGCTTTGCACTGAGAAATGTCTCTGCTTGTTAGGAGAGCTTGATTTGTAGAGTGCGTCTCTACTTGTTGGGAGAGCTTTGCAGTAAAAATGTAAAACAATTTCCGTTTGGGAGTGATTGACTTAAACTGCAATCATGCCTGAAGCTGCATGAGCAAAATGTCAAAATATTCAAAGCAATAGCAAAGGAAAAGAAAAGCATGCCCAAGAGATACTCTTGACTGCAAAGCTAAGTTACAGCCATCGATTGGCAGAACGTCGAAGACGAGCTTTGCAACCTTCTATTCTGGCATCCATTGCGACGGAGTAGAGATGTGGATTGTTCCATTGGCTAAGTGAACATTTGTTTATATACAAGGCTCCAGTTGGCCAAGCGGACATTCGATTTGTACAGGGCGCTCCGATCGATTGAGCTAACGGTTTGCTATATACAGGACTTCAATTGGTGAAGCCGATGGCTTGTTTGTACAAGGTGCTCTAATTGGCTGAGTAGGTGGTTTGGCTATATATAGGGATTCAATTGGTGAAGCCAACGACTCATTTTGTACTGGATGCTCCAATTGTTTGAGCATACGGTTTGCTATGTAAAGGGTTTTCCCGTATCAGTGGTCTGACTCAGAGGTACCTGCAAAGGATTCAAATATTAGCCTTAGATGTACCAAAATAATTTAAGTAAAGGAGAAAGAGAGAGAATCTTAGGAAGGTGACGAATCTGTCATTTGCTCCAGTGTTGTCTCAACGCTTCTTTGCTTCCTGTCGACCTTGCGTTCAATGAAAAATTCTTAGTGGGAGTGGGGAAGTTGGTTTGTGTCGACCACAGTGTTGGTTTTCCCCAGCCTCTGATATGGTTGCACCACGAAGTTGGGTAGGTGGAACAAATTACTGTATTTTAAGAAAACATTTTGAAAGCACTTTGTTTTTAAGGCAAATGTCATCGTTCCGGATTATGACATGTTACGAAAAATTATTCACTTGCTAGCGTATCTTCTTGAAAACTTTATCCCGTTGATGTCAATATTCCATGATGCTTTTGACAACGCGCCTGCTTGCCGTTCCGACTACGCCCTAATTCAAACTAATGCATTACAAAGGTTTTCCAAAGGTTAAGACTGAACCCTTTCAGGTTGCCTATGTATCTAAAATGGAATTAGGTCCGAATATAGATCGTGGACGATGATACAATATGATGAAGATGACCTAGCCTGAGTTAGGCAGTCTACATATCCAAATGGAATCAGGTCAAGATGTAGTTCGATTACGATAGACGACTGAATCCGATGAGGATTGCCTACGTATTCCTTTCTAAGAAAATCAAGTCGGCGTAGTTCCGGAGCAACATACAAAAGTGATAGTTGGTTTTTCTATTACAAAATAAAGGGGGGGAGAGAACCCGAACCCTATGTGGGTTGCCTATGTATCCCTCCGTGGGAATTCAGGTTGAACGTAATTCTGTTACAACAAAAACCTAACTCTATTTGTCTTCAAACATAGTATCTCTTGATTGCGTCTGAGTTGATGGGCTTCGTGTTGATTCTTCCATCCATTTCTGCCAGATTAGAGCTCCACCCGACAATACTCGGTGAACCACGTAAGGGCTTTTCTAGTTTTGTGCGAACTTTCCTTTGGCTTCCTCTTGGTGGGGAAAGATTTTCTTCAAAACCAACTGCCCCGGCGTGAACTGGCGAGGCCTCACTCTCTTGTTAAATGCACTGGCCATCCTGTTCTGATATAGCTGACCATGGCATACTGCATCCATTCTTTTCTCATCGAGGAGCATGATTTGCTCCTATATGACCCGTATCTACTTTGTGTCGTACAATTTGGCCTCTTGAATGACCCTTAAAGATGGTATCTCGACCTCTGCGGGTATCACAGCTTCAGTGTCGTATACTAACATGTACGGCGTTGCCCCAGTGGATGTTCTCATGGTGGTCTGATAACCCAGTAAGGCGAAAGATAGTTTCTCGTGCCATTGCCTGTGATTGTCCACTATCTTTCGTAGAATCCTCTTGCTATTCTTGTTGGCTGCCTCAGCTGCCCCATTCATTTGTGGTCTATAGGCTGTGGAATTGTGGTGGACAATTCTGAACTTCTCGCAGATTTCTCTTATGAGGTCACTGTTGAGGTTAGCAGAATTGTCAGTGATGATAGACTCCAGTATTTCAAATCTGCAGACGATATTGTTCCGGACGTAATCTGCCACTACCTTCTTTGTGGCGGACTTGTAAGTAGATGCTTCGACCCATTTAGTGAAAGAGTCGATAGCTACCAAGATGAAGCGATGCCCATTTGATGCGGCGGGCTCTATAGGTTCAATCACGTACATGGCCGAAGCAGCGAACAGCCAGGATGAACCCATCACAATCAACTCATTCGGCGGAACCCGGATGAAATCCACGTGAACCTGGAACTGGTGACACTTCTTTACGTAGCGGATACTGTCACTTTCCATGGTCATCCAAAAGTATCCGACTCTCAAGATCTTCTTGGCTAATGTGAACCCATTCATGTGGGGTCCGCACATTCCTGCATGTATTTCTTCCAATAACATGGTTGCCTCGGCAGCATCTACACATCTCAATAAACCTAAATCTAGGGTCCTACTATACAGGACTTCCCCTTTGAGGAAAAAATGGTTTGCCAACCTCCTGAGGGCTCACTTTTTACCATTAGTAGCATTCTCCGGGTAGTCTCTGGCTGCAAGGAATTTCCTGGTGTCGTGATACCATAGTTTACTATCTGGCTCTTCATCTACATGGAAGCAATAGGCAAGTTGATCCCTGATCTCTACCTCGATAGGGTCAATATAGTTCTTGTCTGGATTCTGAATCATAGATGATAGAGTTGCAAGGGTGTCAGCAAACTCGTTTTGAATCATGGGGACGTGCTTGAACTCAATCTTCATGAACTTATTGCAAGCTCATTCACGCAGTGTAGGTATGGAAGGATCTTGACATTTTTGGTGGACCATTCCTCTTGGACTTGGTGTATGAATAGATAGAAATACCCTATGATCGAGAGTTCTTTGACGATCATGTCGACTGCCATTCTGATCCTAAGGATGCACGCTTCGTATTCAGCCATATTATTGGTACAAGGGAATCTTATCTTTGCTTATGCTGGATAGTGCTGTCCAGATTTCGAAATCAGGACTGCCCCAATTCCAACTCCTTTGAAGTTTGCTGCTCCGTCAATGAACATTCTCCATCCAGGGTACGATTCTACAATATCTTCTCCAGCAAATAATACTTCTCATCGGGAAAATACGTAGTAAGTGGCTCATAATCCCCTTGATAGCCTTCTTGGTTATGTACATAATGTCAAATTCGCCGAAGAGAATTTTCCATTTAGCTATCTTTCTCGTAGGCATCAGCTTCTGGAAGATGTACTTGAGTAGGTTGAGCTGAGATATCAGATGCGTAGTGTATGCTGACATATAATGCCTTAGTTTTTGGTCAATCCAAGTCAGAGCGCAACAAGTGCATTCTATCAAAGTATACTTGGCCTCACATGGCGTGAACTTCTTACTTAAGTAGTAGATGGACTGCTTCTTTCTCCCAGTTTCGTCGTCATGTCCCAAAACACAACCGAAGACATTATCCAAGACTAACAAATATAGTAATAATGGCTTCTCGAGTTCGGGGGGAACCAGCACTGGTGGATTTGACAGATACTCTTTTATTTTGTCGAAGGATTTCTGGCACTCTTCTATCCATTTTGTGGCAGCATCCTTTTTTAGCAACTTGAAAATAGATTCACAGATTACCGTGGACTAGGCTATGAAGCGACTGAGGTAATTCAGTCTACCTAAGAAACGCATTACATCTTTCTTGCTCTTTGGTGGTGGAAATTCCTAAATGGTCTTGATTTTTGATAGGTCCAATTCTATCCCCTTCCTACTTACGATGAAGCCCAACAGGTTTCCAATGGGGACTCCGAACACGCACTTTGCCGGGTTCAATTTCAAACTGTACCGTCGAAGGCATTCAAAAAATTTCCTCAAATCGTTCAAGTGATCTGAACTATTTCGAGACTTTATAATGACGTCATCCACATATACTTCGATCTCCATATGAATCATGTCATGAAAAAGGGTCACCATGCATGTAGGTGGCACCGGCGTTCTTCAGACCGAACGACATCACTCTATAGCAGTAAACTCCCCAAGGTGTGGTGCAGGCTGTCTTCTCTACATCTTCCTCATGCATCAAGATTTGGTGCTACCCAGCGAAACAATCCATAAACTACTGTCGTTCATGCTTCGCACAATTGTCGATGAGAATGTGGATATTTGGTAGAGGGAAATCGTCCATTGGCCTAGCTTTGTTGAGATCTCGGTAATCCACGCATATTCTGATCTTTCCGTCTTTCTTGAGCACTTGGACAATATTTGCCAACCAGATGGTATAATTAGTGACCCTTACCACATTCACCTCTATCTGCTTGGTCACTTCTTCCTTTATCCTCAGACTTAAATTAGGTTTGAATTTTCTAGGTTTCTGCTTGACCGGGAGTCTAGTAGGATCGGTGGGCAATCGATGCGAGACAATGTCAGTGCTTAATCCCGGCATGTCATCATATGACCATGTGAACACATTGATGTATTGTCGGAGGATCTCAACCAGGCTTTCCTTTCTGCTCGGCTTCTAGATGAATGTTGATTCAGGTTTCTTTCATGTCTTCTTCACTTCCAAGATTTACCACTTCCGTTTCTTTGAGGATGGGCTTTTTCTGACTCTCCAGCTGTTCGATCTCCTATGGGATATTGTCTGGCATCATACTTTCATCATACTCCTCGTAATCTGGGTCGTTGCGCTCGATGGTTTCGTTACATGTCACAATCGCGGAACGCGGGCTTTTAGCATTTTTGATTACTAAAAATAAAATAGTGGTAAATAAAGTTGCAATATTTTGAGAAAATAATTCTTTTTATTTCATCAAAAGAGGAACGTCTTAAGCGTTCAAAAGAGGCAAATGACAAAAAGGTACAAACACAGTGCATGCCTCAATAGACCGTGCGCTTTTCAAAAGAAAACTTTTATAGTTCCATACTACCAAGACTCCCGATGAACCAAAGATGGACTGACGGTCCAATTCTGCAGCTCTTCTCCTGGTTCGGCATCCATGATAGTCGGTGTCTTGATGTTAGTCCCTTCACATCATTCTTCAATCATATTCACGAACAGTTTTCCCACTCTGTCGATGATATCATATTCTGATACTGAACTCTTACCCGGACTTGAAACATGCTCTGGCACAATATTTTTCCCGAAGATACCGGTATGAGCTTTCCCCTCCGGAGGTGGATATCCTATGTCGGCCCTTCATTTCTACCCATTAGGTTCAATTGGCTTTGTGATCTCATCTAACCTGGCTCCCAACCTTGTTCCTGGACTGTATCCATATTTCATTCTCTCCCTCATAGCCATCTTGGATCTATACGGTGACTACAATCCCAAGTTTTGTTCAGTCTCTTCTATTTCGGTAGGATACTGAACTCACTAATCTCATTACTGACCTTAATCAAGGAGGTGTTGAGATCAATGGGTACTCCTTTGTGCATGAGCGACTCAGAAGGAATGGAAAGATGGTAGTAGGGCCTGATGAATAGCTGAGGAAGGACATTGTACAATTGTGGCACAACTCTCCTAGTGGAGGAGAATAATGCCCTTTTTTATTGGAAAGGGCTGAAGGAGGATGTCCAAGTTCATGTCAAGCAATGTGATACTTGCTAGAGAAGCAAGTAAGAAACCACACTTTACCCAGTATTGCTTCAACCCCTCAAACTACCTTCACTAGCTTAGAGCAGCATCAATATGGATTTCATTAAGGGTTTACCAAAGACCCAAGGAAAGTTAGTAATTTGGGTGGTAGTGTACAGGCTAACAAAGTATGCTCGCTTCATTGGAGTGGCATATCCATACTCAGCTGGTGACATTGCAAAATTATTCATGGAGCATGTGTTCAAACTGCATGGGATGCCAGAAGATATAGTTAGTGATAGGGACCACATATTCACTAGTTAACTATGGCAAGAACTATTCTCTATGAATGGAGTCACTCTCAGGACTTCCACAGCCTATCACCCTCAATATGATGGGCAAACAGAGGTTGTCAATAGGTGTTTGGAGACATATCTCATGTGATTTTTTTCCTGATTCTCAGAAAGACTGGTTCTCTTACTTGGAATTTGCTGAGTGGTGGTATAATACCACATTTCACTCTTCAATTTAGACCACACCCTATGAAGCCTTGTATGGTCAACTTCCACCACTCCACTTACCTTACATTGTTGGAGATTCTATTATGGAAGAGGTGGATAGGAGTCTGCTAACAATGGAGTTCAAATATCAACTGCTGAAGTACCACATACAAAGGGCCCAATAGAGGATGACTACAAAAGCTAATAAACATAGGTCTGACATGCAATTCAAGGAAGGAAAATGGGTGTACCTCAAGATCCAACCTTATAGACAAATCAGAATGTCAGGCTCTCACTTTTCCAAACTCTTATCCAAGTATTATAGACCATATCAAATCTTACAAAAAAATTGAAAATGTAGCCTACAAACTGTCATTACCTTCTCAACTTCTTCTGCATCCTACATTTCATGTATCCCAATTAAAACCTTGCTATAAAATACCTGAGAAGATCTCACACCCTCCAGTCATTGATATCTCTAGCCCTTATTGTCCTCAACCTCAGCAAATTTTGGACAGGCGCATAGTGCAAAAAGGAAACAAAGCAATTGCTCAGGTACTCATTCAATGGGAGCAAACATCACAAGACCAAGACACTTGGGAGGATTATCAGTCTCTAAGAATTAGATTTCCTAACTTCCTTCCTTGAGGACAAGGAAGATTTTGACAAGGGGAATCTGATACAAATAGCTTCCGACAATGGTACCTTATGCTTGTTAGGTGATACGAGGTCGTTAAGTTAGTTGGTGTTAAAGTAGAAAATAAGTTTGGAAGATGTTCGATTTAGTCCACTTATATTTTTAAGTTGTAGTTTCAAGTAATTACACATTAGCCCTATAATTTTGTTTGTCTTTTATACAAGAGGTCCAGGTCAGGTGGTTAGGAAATGGTAAAGTACAGTCGATTGCCAACTAGGGAATTGTTCCTCTCTCATTCTATATATTGTAATTTCTGCTCTTATCTGATAATCAATCAAAGAACACTCTCTTTTGTTTTGCCCAAATTTTCCTTCTTTGCCTTTACTGTTTCATTGCCTTTCTTTAGCATTTTTTTCTTCTTTTCTTACTGTTTCATTGCCACTTCGTATCAGATTTCAACCTAAGTCACTCTCCCGCTGTACAAGAAAAGAATTTTATAGTGGATTCAAGTTAGAAAAATCAATTTTATCCAAGTATTAGTCTAGAATACGCGAATTATCACATATTTATTATAGAGATCTACAAGAATGTCCACTAAGTGGATTTCACGAGAAAGCTTCAAAATGATAATTCTTTCATTTTGGTTTTGATATATGCGATGTAGAACATTATAGTAAATATTAGTGGTGAAATTATTTTGTTATTGAATGGCAAAATCATGAGAAGCCATTATAGGTCACGTTTGAAGCTTTAAAGAGAAAGTAAAGTTTTGAATGGGAAAAATGTTTGTTAAATTGCCTAAGTATGAACCACAAGCCTACGGGTTTGAACATTTTGGTAAGAATTTGAATTCTAGTGCTTAATTTATAAAAACAATTCAGTTATGCGCATATGCATAACCAATTAACCCACAATTTCAAAAGGTGATTAAATTGCATATTTTGATTTAATTACTTGTTATGTATGCAACTGCCTGTATTGCTCATATTTAGATAATATGATCACATACGACTTGAGATAAATGAAGGGTAAGGTGAGAGAAAAAAGAAAAAGATAACGACGCGACTATACCAAATCGGTCACTTTATAAAGTAACACTTTTCATCGAATTTAACGATACAATAAAATTTAAGTAACAATCAAAAAATATATTTTATTTAAAATAATAATACGATAAAATACAACAAGTAACAACTGTATGGGCTAAAAATTATCACAATTATATGTGAGCCTAATCGGCATTAAGGATGCCTTCGAAGGCTTCCACGTGTCATCAAGCTGGTCTCAATAGAAGATAGAGGTGAGGACGAGGACCCAACAGAGGACGAAGACGAGGACGATCACTCCATTTAACAGAGCACTAACGACTAGTTAGAAACAGTTCCTTACAGAGAATAATTTAGTGAATATTCATCCCTTCTGTATTATTAGGGTTTTGTGGCCCACGTGCCCTTATAAATAGAAAGATATGTAGTTATGGAGGGGATTGGACACTCATTGTAGAAAATATAATACATCGACATTCTCTGAAGATTCTCACTTTATCATTGACATACAAAATATACCTTTTTCTTGAGCTCTTTATCTATCTTTTCTCCCACGATCCGGGGAGGATCCGACTATTCAGAGGCTTATCACCACCTATCTTTGTCAGAAGGAATATCAAAGAATATCACCCTTTTCGGGTGCCTCACATGCATTTATTTATATAATTGCCATTCATTATTATTTACTGCCATTTAATGCTACCTTTTTTTGTTCTTGCATCGTTGAATATTGTATTATTGTTGCTATTTATTGGTACTGAAATAGTATCTATGACATATTGCTACAAAATCGGTTAATCAATCTTTTGAATATTAATATTGGCTAAGATTAACTCTATTTTATTAGAAAATCTGATTGTTTAAACATAGATCTAAATTTTGGGTCAAACAGTTTAGCGCCGCCTGTGGGGAATTTCTCAGCCAAAATCTTTTAGTTTCCATTAGATCTATAACTCACATGACTTGTTAGTCTAACAAACCACAAAGTTTATCTCTTCTCTCTGCGCGTACACATATTTCCATGGCAGGTAACCAAGGAAAGAGAATGAGGGAAACAGATAATGTTCCCCTTAACCTCATGAATTCCATCAACGAAGGCTATGACACCCAAGGCGAGGAAGTGACGCCCACGACATCTCCTAGACGAGAGAGGTCGCATGCCCCTTTCCGCAACGCAACAATGCCAAATGGGAAAGGAGCTTCCAAGTCCACGGGAGAGGGGGCGTCACCTGCTATAAAAAAGCTCTTTGAAACATGTTGACTGATACTCTAGTCAGCAAGCTCAGTAAAAAAGCTCCATGCACGACCACAGAAATCACGAGAGTCCATGAAGCACAACGCGGGGATGAACAGGACGACCAACCAAGCCATCTGACTCCAAGTAAAACTCACACTATTACTGACAATGCAGGTGACAGCATCCTCGCCGCCGTGTTGAAAAAAATGGAAAACGAGAAGAAGTAACTTAAAGACCAAATGAAAGAGCACCAGAAATGAGTAGACAACATACCAGGTGCTCCCAAATTGTTACCAACAAGAGATGCGGGCAGGTTTGTGGAACAGTCGTACAGCGTAGAAGTGGCTCGACATACCATACCAAAGACCTTCAAGATGCCTCCATATCTCAGAATCTACGACGGGATGACCAACCCCAAAGATCATGTGACCTATTACGTTATCGCTGTGAAAGGCAACAACCTTACCAAAGAGCAGGTGTCCTCCATCCTACTGAAAATATTTGGCAAAACCTCATTGGAGGGGCGTTGACATGGTATTCACAGTTACCATCTTATTTCATATAAGCATTTGAAGAAATGGCCGACAAGTTCGCGACGGCACATGCTGGGGCCAAGAAAGCTGAAACAAGAGTAAACGACATCTTCGCCGTTAAGTAATCCCCAGGAGAGGTATTAAGGGACTTCCGAGCCCGGTTCAATAGGGTGAGGATGACCTTACCAAATATTTCCGAAGGAATGGCCATGGAAGCTTTTCATAATGGGTTGACCAGAGAGGGTTCTAGCGCGACCAGAAAGCTACTGAGCCGGTTGATGAAATATCCACTGGCCACTTGGGATGAAATCCATAATGCATATTATGCCGAGGTCAGAGCAGACGACGACGATCTGAATGGACCAACTTGACGACTCGCCTCGGTACAATACGAGCCTAGGAAATAATGCAAGGATAATACGAGGAGAGACCACACAGTATTGTGGCCAAGAAGGGAACGACACCAACCCTATGTCAGGGCACTCGTACCCTCCTTTCGTTATGAATATGGCCCGTCTAGGTAGAGATCTGGCACTCTCAGGAACGATCGAGGTATGACTCCTTGTTATCTGCTCACAATTTTTGTGTATCGCCTACAGAAGTAGTCTACGCTCTCGAGAAGCTTGGAAAAAAAGTTAAATGACCACCAAAGATGAGGTCGGACCCAAACATAAGAAAATATGATGCCCTCTATGAGTTCCACTAAGAACGTGGGCACAAAACAGAAGATTGCATCGCCTCGAGACTAGAGGTGAAAAACTTGTTGTCGTAAGGGCACCTCAAAAAACTCCTCAGCGACAAAGGCAGGAATATTTTAGAAAGGGGTCGAGAATGTCCAGGCCCACCAAAGCCCCCTTCACTAGCTCGTACCATCAATATGATTATTGGTCGGAGTGATGATGCCTCTATCAACGACATCAAATTCACCGCCACCCATAAGCTCAAATGATCGATCACCCCTGAATGGTATGACGGACTCGAAGAAAGTATCATCTTTGATAAGTCAAATGCCGATGGTTTGACTTTCCCTCATAATGATGCAATTGTCATTACTTTATGAATTTTAGATACTAATGTTAAGAGAATTATGGTAGACGACAGAAGTGGGATATGCATCATTCATCCCCGAGTCTTTGCACAGATGAGACTCGAGGATAAGATAGTGCCACGTTGTATTACATTAACCGGTTTTAACAATGCAGTTGAACGGACTTTGGGAAAATCACACTCCTCGATCTTACCGGCGGAGTAACTCTAGAGACAACATTCCATATCATAGACCAGGACACCACATACAATGCCATCGTGAGATGACCATGGATACACCCCATGAGAGTCGTCCCCTCCAGCTTATACCAAGTGATCAAATTCCCAACACCTTGGGGACCATTCAGCATACGAGGGGAACAACACACACCCCGGGACTGCTACTGAATCTCCATGGATAACAGTATAACTCAACAAAAAAAAGAAAAGGAAAAAGAAGCATAGCAATCAATAGGGTCGAGGTCGCCACAAGGCGAAGCCAAGGAAGTCATTATGGATCCCGAGATGGTCGAAGCCGCTGAATCAACCGTAGAAGACCTCAACCTCGTTCAACTAAATCATAGTGACCGCAGCAAAATAGGCCTACATCGGCTGCAAACTCCGAGAATAAAATATTTAGTCAATTTTTAATAACTAACGCATATTTGTTTGCCTTTAGTCATGCAGATATGCCAGGCATCCCCAAAGAAATCGCCACACACAAACTGAATGTCGACCCCTTGTACCCTAAATATAGACCCCTTCTACCCTCGGTAAGGCAAGTCCGATGAAAGTTCAACCCCACCATCAACGAAGAAGTTGAGAAGTTATTGGCAAATGGTTCCATCAGGGAGGTGAAGTACCCCAAATGGATCGCCAATGTAGTGATGGTTAAAATAAAAAAAGGGAAATGGAGGATGTGCGTGGATTTCACGTACCTAAACAAAGCATGCCCAAAAGATTTATTCCCACTACCACACGTTGACCAACTCATCGATGCAACGGCATGGCACGAGCTATTAAGTTTTCTGGACTCCTGCTCAAGTTACAACCAAATACACATGGAGGAAGAAGACCAAGAGAAAGCCATGTTCATCACCCACAGGGGAACATATTATTATAAGGTCATGCCATTTGGTTTGAAGAACACAAGGGCTACCTATCAAAGGTAGGTCAAAAAAATGTTCAAAGATCAACTCGGCAAAACCATGGAGGTGTATATCGACGACATGTTGGTCAAGTCCGTGAATGTAGAGGATCATATCGACCACCTAAAGGCAGCTTTCGATATACTAAGAAAGTACAGAATGAAATTAAACCCCGAGAAATGCACGTTTGGCGTAGCCTCAGGAAAGTGTTTGGGTTTCTTGGTATCATATAGAAGGATTGAGGTCAACCCATACCAAATTAAGGCTATCAACGGGATACCAGAATAATTGACTACTAATAAACAAGTTCAGAGATTGACCGGTCGAATTGTCGCCCTATCCAGATTCATCTCGCGATCGTCCGACAGATGCCACAGGTGTTTCAGCGTACTCAAAAAGGATAACGCCCGTGAGTGGACTCCCGAGTTTGTACAACCACCGCGGGAACTGAAGGTGTACTTGTCATCACCACCCTTGCTTTTAAAGGTCGAGTCCGGGAAGCACCTCATTATTTACCTCGCCGTCTCGGAAGTAGTAGTAAGTGCGGTCTTGGTTCGAGAAAACAAAGGTACGCAGTCTCCAAGTTATTATATCAGTAAAACACTTGTCGATGCCACGATGAGGTACCCTCACCTCGAGAAACTAGCCTTGGCCCTGGTCATAGATTCACGAAAGCTTAGACCCTACTTTTAGTGCCACCCTATCTCGGTCGTCACTATTTTACCTTTAAGAAGCATATTACACAAATACGAGTTGTCGGGGAGGTTGGCCAAATGGGCCATCGAGTTAAGTGAGCACAACATCACTTATCAACCTCGCACAATGATAAAGTCGCAAGTACTCGCCGACTTCGTCGCAGACTTTAGCGTAAAAGTAATGCATGAGGCTGAAAAGGAAGCCACTCAAGCTTCTTTTCAGACATAGGACCTTTGGTCCTGCATACTACACGTTCAATGCATGTGGGTCTGGAATGGGACTCGTGCTCGAGGTTCCCACTAACGAGATAATTCGCTAATTTGTAAGATGCCCAGATATGACTAACAATGAAGCCGGATATGAGTCTGTAATTGTAGGATTGAGTATGGGACGAAGCGATTAAAGCTTAGTTGTGATTATCAACTCATAGTCAACCAAGTTACTGGGACTTTTCAAATCAAATAGTAGAGGTTGCAGAAGTATCAAACCGAGTTCCGCAGATTACTACCCAACTTCGACAAATGCTAGGTCGACCAAATTCCACGAAATCAGAACGTCGAAGTAGATGGCCTCGCCAAGTTAGCCGCCACCACCAAAAGTATAACTCCTACGAATAAGGGTGTAGTTCACCTCCTCAGTTCGGCATTGGACCAAATCGAGGTAAAATGTATAAATTTAACTTGGGACTGGCGTAATTGTATTGTATACTATTTTGTAGGACGGCACCCTCCCAAATGATCAAAAGGAAGCCAAAAAGCTGAGAATGCAGACTTCCAGGTACAGTCTCCTTCACAACGACTTGTACAAAAGAACGCACAGTGTCCCCTTGGAAAAATACTTAGGCCCGAATCAAACCCAATGCGTCCTCTAGGAAGTCCACGAAGGTCATTGTGGTAGTCACTCCGGTGATCGAGCACTTGTCAGGTGACTCATACGGGCTAGGTATTATTGGCCCACCATGAAACAATACGCTCTAGAATTTTTGAAGAAATGTGAGCAGTGTCAAAAGTACGCCCCGATAATTCACCAAGAAGGCGAGCACCTCCACCCCGTTATTTCTCCGTGGCCTTTCATTAAATGGGGAATAGACATCATGGGACCCCTTCCACCAGGATGAGGTAATGTAAAATCCCTTTTAGTTTTAACTAACTACTTCTCTAAGTGGGTGGAAGCAGGAGCATTCACCCAAGTTTGTGAACAAGAGGTAATCACCTTCAGTCCTAAATAGTACGTTCGACCGAGCTCGAACAACACCTACCGGCTCTCGACCCCGACTTAATAAAAGGTACGTTCGACCAAGCTCGAACAACACCTGTTGGACCCCGGCCCTAACTTAATAAAAGGTATATTCAACCAAGCTCGAATAATATCTGTTGGCCCTCGACCCTAACCCAATGAAAGGTACATTCGACCAAGCTCGAACAACACCTATCAACCCTCGATCATGAACTAATGAAAGAAAAGTTCAACTAACTTGAGAAACTCCTATTGGCCCACAACCACTACCTAATCAAAGGTACATTCAAACAGCCTGAACGACTCTGATTCAGCCCATGACTACAACTCAAACTTAAATGTACGTTTGACCAGCTCTAACACCACCTATCAGCCCTCGGCCATGACTCATTTAAAGGTATGATTCGACCAGCTCGAACAATACCTATCAGCCCTCGGCCATGACTTATTTAAAGGTATGATTCGACCAGCTCGAACAATACCTATCGGCCCTCGACCAACACTCAGGACACCACTTTCTCCCAATAATTGACAGTGATATGAAGAGCTTTGTTGTGACTTGTGCCTTTGACAGAAAGTTTGTCTCTTCTGAAAGTGATCATATTTAGTTCGACCATTTTCCCAATTATTGCGGCCAGCGCCTCACTGGTGGTGTTTCTTGGTATACTTACCTTGCTTAGTACTTTCAACAGGGCATCCTTATGACTGTCATAACTCATCAACAAGTCCATGATCGATATCTGTGCTGGCGTTATCTTCAGTTTCTCCTCCACGAATTACTCTTTGGTCGACATTCGCTTCCATAACTCGGTGGCTTTTGAGTCTATTATGTTCATTCTTTGAATTTTCTCTCTTCCCAAGTTCCCTCGATTGGCATCTTCAGTAGCGTAGTATCTCCCATACTTAGTCATACCATGGGTTGCGACAGAGTCTGTCATTTTGGCCTTCCCCTTTTGCTGGTACGTCCATGGGACAGTTTTGTACTCCCAACTCTCTTTTTCCCTTATAGCAACGACAAGTTATCGCTGATAAGTCTGAACTGTCACTGTAGGTCTCACTTGTACTGTAATCATTAGAGCCCTTTTAGGGGGGACCCTGGCGGCTTCTACATTTCCTATAGTGACAATGGTCCCCTTTATGTCATGTTCTTTATCTAATGTGATCATGTTGACCCCCTAATTTCGGTGATTTGGCAGCAGATTGCGATTCATATTGGGCGGCGCCGGAGTGCACTGAATGGCTCCTCTCTTGATTACTGTTTCAATCTCATTTTTCAACTTAAAACAATCTTAAGTATCATGCCTAGGTACATTAGAATGGTACACGCACCTTTTAGTTGCATCAAAATACTTGGAGGGATACTCAGGAACTCTTTCTTTCACTAGATGTATCAATCCTGATCTTCTCAATCTTTCGAACAGTTGGGCCAGAGGCTCAGCAATCGGGGTATAATTTCTAGGACCCTTCTCTTCAAAATTGGGACGAGGGCGTGGTGTATACGCGGGTCAATTTTGGTGAGTAGTGGTTTGGAAAGAAGCATATGGTCGTTGTGGGTTCGGGTTGTTGTTGGCTTGAGGAGGGTTGTATTGTAGTTGATGATGATAATATGGTTAGGTGTTATAGACTGTAGCATAAGTGGGTGGTGGTGAATGATTGTTTGGGGAATAGGAAGTGTTTCAGTGATGTGGGTTGCATTGATAGTAAGGGACGACTGCTGAGACCTCCTTTTTCTTCTTCTTTCCACTGCCGATCGACCCTGATTGGATCGCCTTGTTGGCCACTTACAGTGCTGCCATGGATTGAACATTACTAGATTTTTATACCCTCTTCTAAGAAAACTCTCATCTTGACCAATTCGGGGAATTGCTGTCCCATCATTCTCATCATTCTTTTGAAGTATATCCCTTCCTGGGCTCTGATAAAATACTTGGTTAATTCACTGTCATCCAGGGGAGGTTGTGCCCTGGCGGCCTCTAACCTCCACCGACGTGTGTATTCTTGGAATGACTCGGATGGTTTTTTCTGCTAGTTCACCAGTGCAAACCTATCAAGAGTGATAACTGTGTTGAATCGAAAGCGATTCATGAAGTTCTATGCCATATCTTGCCAAGTTCTCCAGTTTCGCGGATCTTGTCGAGTATACCAGGTGAGCGCTTCTCCCGTCAGGCTCCTTATAAATAACTT
Organism: Nicotiana tomentosiformis; assembly: GCF_000390325.3. Lineage (NCBI taxonomy): Eukaryota > Viridiplantae > Streptophyta > Magnoliopsida > Solanales > Solanaceae > Nicotiana > Nicotiana tomentosiformis. Next base: position 83,566,325 of record NC_090816.1, on the reverse strand, counting down.
TATTCTCAGTTTCTCATTCCTCCCCACTCCGACTAACTTGTCACAATATGCCCTCAAATGCGCGCGGGGATCACCCATCCCATCGAAGATATCGAACTTTGGAGTCATATACCCTACTGGCATATCCACATCCAGATGGATACACAGATTCTCGTAGTCCAAACTTTCATTTTCTCAAGCAACTTGTAGGTTCTTCATTTGTTTTCTCAAGATTTGCAAATGCTCAGGTACTAACTCCTCTTCCTTACGCCTGGCTTCCCTCTCCATCTCGGCATATTGGTCAATCTCATAAGGCACCCTAACCGTGACATGCGTTGTAACAGTAGGTTAGAAATGGCATATACAGGAGGAACATATCACTCATGAGTGGCGGTATGTGCTGGTTTGGGTGAGTGGTAAAAGTGACCCCGTCACGAGGAGGGTTGTGAGTTGCATTGGTGGTAATAGGTGGGTTTTGTGGTATGTAGGGAGTGTGGATAGGGGGATTTGGTGGGTTTACGGGGGTTACTGGAGGTATGACTTGAGTGGTAGGAACTGAAGTTGGGGTGTTGTTGTTTTAGGGTGATGTGGAAGGAAAGTGGTCATGAATTGAATCTAAAGAAGGAAAATGAGGAGGTTGAGTAAGCTTTGGCACGGCTAGATGTGCCAGTTCCCTGATATGTTGTACTTCCTCCCTTAGAGACTTCATTTCCTGGGCCATCCTAGTCACGTGTTCATCCTTCCTGGTATCGTCCTTCTCCCTCAATCACCCCGGGCTGTCGGATATGACAAGAGCATGTTCATTCGGGTTTTATGTAGCTGACATCTTTCCTTTTGATCTTAGATTGTATGGTGGTTCCGTCAGTTCCGGATCGACACAAACCAACTTTCTTTTATTTTGGGGGTAATAATAAAGCAAAATAAAAAATAAGAAGAAAGAAAAGAAAAAGAAATAGGAGGCGGTTTCTTCATTTATACAAGCAGGCAATCAAATAGAGTAATAAATTCATGCATTAAGGCTAGCGCGTTTCCTTCAATTCATGGGGACGTCTCATGGCCGAAGGTAGGCCTAAATCGTAGATGTTTGACAAATATTTAGACTTGACACATTTAGATCTGAAGCAATTTTCTTTTCATTGATAATTTGGATTGAGATAAGTGGGAACAAAGATTATATCATTGATTCATAGAACTGAATGGTCTTGGACAACTTTCCCTTTAGGAAAGTAAAAGAAAACTAGGGATAGGGTACAAACTGGGAAAGAAAGGGAAATCAACCAACTTCTAGTATCTATCCCCGGAGTTGTTTCCCATCTCCTCTTCTTCTTGTGGTTCTTCCTCCGGGTCTTCTTCAAACTCCTCCTCGTCATTGTTGAACTCTAACCCTTCCTTTAGATCTTCTTCTGCCTCTGTACTAGACTCTATTTGGATGCGCTCCACTACCTGTTCATCATCTTCAGCAGGTGGCAACATGTGATCAATGGATCCTGGGACCACTTTTACGGTGCATTAAAATAGTCTCAAGGTAATGTGGCAGGATCTCATGGTAAATTTGCAAAGCAGCCACTGTGTCCTCTAGCCAAGCTATACCCTCTCTGCTTGGCTAGGACATCTCGACCTTCCTCGTTGATCCAAACATAATACTCAGAAGTGCACCACGAGTTTTGACCCATTGGAATTGTGACCAGGTCGTTCCTCTCTTCTTGGAGCCTTCTTATCCTAGGGATTGGAATCTGTCTGTTGTACTCATCCTCATATAATGTTGTCCTTATCCATAGAGGCACATCCTGGATCATCCCGAACTGTCTGAGAACCCGTAGGGTGAGTATGGTTGAATTCCCTCAAGTCTGATCAGCTAAATAAAGTATTTCTGAGGAGTCCTTAAGATTTCTCTTCCACCTAACCATGATAGCTTCCAGTTGATCCATTCTACACTCAGATTAGTCAGCATTTCCCTCCACTCTTCTTGCCCATGTGGGGAGACCCAATGTCTCATCCTCTCGTTGTGGTTGTGAATCATGTTGCTAATGCCCATAAGGTAGTCAATAGTGGCCTCTCACTGGAAGAAATGTTTGGTAGCCCAGATTTGAAGCAGCAAGTTATAACCCTTAAGGAAATCATACCCTCGTGCACATGCGGACAAAGCCCTCAGCATCTGAGCTAGCACCATCAGCACCAAAGTAGCTTGAAGGTTGCCACGGAAGGTCACCAGAACCATGGGTAATAGGTTGATGTTGATCCGACTCCTTCTCTGTGGGAAGACCAATAATACCAACATCGCCAATGGAAAGGTAATAGGTGTGAGACTCTCCCATGTTGCTTGGTCACATTGAAACTCTCCTGAATACCACTCATAGCTTTCACAGTGTCCAAACCTGTCGAATAGATCGTCGAGGCTCACCCATCCGTCCTCGATATTTCTCAAACCCCGACTGTTGGCCGGGCCTAAGGCATCCAAGAACCTGTACCCGGGCATAGTAACTGGTCGTAGTTGTTTCCTTCTATTGAACGGTAGCTCCGTGAAACTAGTAACTTCTTACAATGTCGGTCCTAACTCACAGTCGGCAAACTTGAACACCACCTTAGCCGGATCCTAGAATTCTATCAGTAAGAGATTGAGCACCATGTTTGCTCGAATGTTTAGCAAAGCGGTCCGTGTTCCCAGGTGTATCCGAATATCATCTCCGTGTTCCCGGCGAATGTTCTTCAACCACTGCTTCAACTTGTGTGGCGCTCCCATCACCGTGTTAATCTCAGGGATGTTTTGGCTGATTTCCATTTTCTGAGGTGGGTAAAAGAAATGTGTTTGGTAAGTGTTTGCTTAGGATATTTAAGTGTCTTATCAGGTTTGTTTGTCTTTCCACAGAAGTCATGTTGTTGGGTGCATGACCCGTTGACATTAGGTGGATTTCCTAATTGTGTGTCGATGCCAAGGACCGACTCATCTAAGGTTTATGCAATATGACCTATTCTTACTAGAGTAGAGTGTTTCCTACTTTTGAGTTGGACTAAAGGCTACGAGAAGTTATGTCAGCTGACCTAACAAAGCTATTCTCGGAAACTAGAGAGTTTTGAAAAGAAGGTTCGGAGGGGTGTAAAAGAAAACCCTCGCGTGCAATTGTGTGTGATAGTATACGGCCAAGACTCGATAGGAAGAAATGTAATGACAGTGTATATATAAAGCAGTAACAGATAAGAATGTGGCAACAATAAGTATGAAAATAAGCATAAAGAGCAAATAAAGCAGGTAAGCACGTAATTACAATTTTATCCAAAGATAAATCAATGTACAAATAAATCTAAATGCCAAATTTAGTATAAGCCTACTAAGGTCAGAACCTAAGTGTGAAATCCCCAACAGAGTCGCCATGTTGTTGCACCCTATTTTGCTCTAGTCAAAACAAGATTCAACTTGTGGTTTCTCTGTTGTTGATGAAACAGAGTCGCTACCTAATATTTAAAGGTATACTAGGGTGCTTATTTAATTACTAAGTCATATTCTTTATTAGTATGCTAACCGGTGAGATTATGGGTAAGGGTTCTTGTTCTTCTAAGGGGAAGGTGTTAGGCACCCCTTAAAATCTACCTGAGGTAGCTCCATAGGACTTAGACTAGATTTGGAATCAATTATTTGTACTATGCCTCAACTAGTGTTCTAAATTAGGGCATAATTCCTATGAGGGAAGAGTGTAGTTTTAAAGAGGAAGGATTTAAAGAAAAGTCTTTTAAAAAAATGATGTTAGTGCATATATGCTTGAAAAGAACTTAAAGGTATATATGATGTTTGTATGCAAACATGTGAAAAAGAAGATCTAAGCTAGAAAACGTTTTGTCTTTTAAGAAGCATGGAGGTTTATATTACTCTAGCAAAATGCTACGAAAGTGAGCCTAAGATATACCTTGGCTTTTAAACAATTGAAGGGGACCGTTTGAAAATCTGTACTTGAGGAGGCAGCACCTTATTTTCGAAATGAATTGATTTCTCTTTAGAAGGTCAAACTTGCATTTCAAATATGATTTTCCCTTTTTGAAAGAGGAGTTGTCATCTCTTGTTAAGCCTTTGGACTACAAAATCTTTTAAGAAAAGTTAGCAAAGCATAGTGGATTAATGGTACAAACGTTTTATAATTAGAGAATGTGGGATTAGTTACTAACTAATAATTCTTTTAATCCTAGGTTCTTCAAGGCTTGCCTAAGTTTTATGTGACTTAAGATATAAAGTAAAGCATTGAATCCAATATATAATTGTTGTATACATGTGAGATAAAACAACAACAAGAATGCAGCAAAATGCGACAAGGAAGTAAGGCTAAGGCAATAAAGCAGTAAATAATAAAGGGGTTTAAAGGAGAGGATTGGACTCTAGTATTTGGGCCTCAAAGAGGCAGGCCCAGCAGTAATAGGGACGGGCGACATCTGACTTCGAATTTCCATGAAACACAGCAATGCTGAACTTGGGCCTGAGTTCCTTGAGAACTCGGCAGGCCCATGCAATTGCACATGTTCAAAGAAAAGAGAAAATCATTAGAGAGTAATACTCAATACACGCTCATACATGAAGAATAAAAACGTGCAAGCAAAAATAAAGAAGGAAGTTACCAACAATATCTAAACATTAGGAAGGTCACACTAATGTGGTGGATATGTATAGTAAATGATCCATAATGAAGACCTTTCATTGTTATAAACACTAAACCCAAAGAGAATAACGAGTGTTCATTAATTGAGGGCTAAGGAGAGAGTCTCTCTCAAGGTCAAGGCCCCCTTTGAATTTCCGACACTTCAAAGTTCCCAAGAGTTTCAAGGCCCAGAGAAATGGCACAACACCACTACACGAGTGTGCCCTTTTTAATAGAGTAACATAAGGAACACAAAAGAAAACAGTTTTATCTACATAACTATATCTCCAACATTAAGTGAACATATTGAACAATTCTAAAGGTCAAGGCTTCAAACACATATAGAGTCAGTGGTATTAACATACTACGATCAGAAAACCAAATACTTGAGATTAAGCACCTTAAGGATAAAATAGTTACATGATTTAAATCTTTGAAATACATGAATATGGATACATTCCATTCATAACCCAAGTCTTAATTTCTAGCATGTATGTAGTCTATCAGTCCTTATTGACAACCTCTGAGGGTATTAACAGATAAACAAGTTAACCACTTTAATATTGAGTTCCTTAAAAATTAATGACAGAGATACCATTACCAATCATTACTTCTAAAGGGTATTAACAGGATTATGGACTAACAGTTGCAATTAGAGCTTCAAAGATGTTAGCAAAGGTTATAGAATTATGACCTCAGTCAGAACTTCTAAGAATGTCAACAGGTTTGCCAATCAAATTATCAACAGAGATACAAACTGCTAACCTGGTCAAGACTTCTAAAGGTTATTGACATGGTCACAAGTTAACATTCCAAATTAAGGCCTCTAAAAGAGCATTAAAGAATCTTAAGCTACCAACTTTGTTTATTTCTAAAGCTCAAGACATGACTACTTCTTCCTAAGACCTATTTCATACTGACAAAGTATGATGTTAAACTCTATCAGTAACAACAGGAAGTTCATCTAAAATTCATAAGTTAGGTATGCTTGGTTCATGCGGGCTTAATAAAGCTCTAAGAATAACAAGGACACGCACATGGTTGTGGAAAGCAAATAAACAAGTATTGAAGGATCTAATGAATGCAGGATCACTTATACAGGGAACATGAAGTCATATTATCTTAAAAATGAAAATGCCATCATCATTAAGCTAACAATGTCAACATATAGACTTCACAAAAGGGGTAGGGATGTTATTATTTTAGAAAATTGTCAAGCATGTTAAGGGTAGGATTTCAAACATAATGGAGCTTAGTTTTAACAACTTAGAATACCATAACTTGAATAAAGCCTCATGACTTAGGTCAGACATGTGATGAATTTCTAAATTCATACAGAGATGGTACATGAACTTAGTCTCCTCAAATCATGCTCATACAGTATGATCAAATAACTACAAGCTCATCAAAGAGTCAATGACCTCTGAAAGGTTTGCAAGAATTCAAGAAAAAACATGACAAAGGAAAGGATAAGTTCAAGTATCATAAACCAATATTCCCAGGCCAAGATGACAATCTCACAGACACACATTTGTTTAAGTCTAACTATCAAATAGACTACTATAAATACAAACAATACTTAAGGCAGAATGACAATGCTTAACGGAACATCAAAGAAGCCTGAAGAAAGTAGATATCAGGACAACTTAAGAATTATTAGACTATTCTTAAGCTTTAACAGCAGAGACATGCCACCAAATACTCATTAAGACTATCACAACACTATCACTCCAATAACTCATGATTTTGCAACATAACTATACACTTTTATCAAAACATATAAAACAGCTGAGACATTGATGCATCGCTAACAATTATTTAATAATAGAACGAATCATACTTAATCAAAAAGGAGAACAAAGATAGAAGATTGAGATTTTACTGACCTTTTCTTGGGAAGCAAACTAAACATGAGTTCAATTTAATTACGTAAGACCCAAAGTTTCAGTCTTGAGCCGTGAAAGAACTCAAAAATGAAAAGAAAACTAGAAATCAGTAAGGAGCCTAAACCTTTATAAAATTTTAGTATTGCTTTTCTGTTCGTGTTAGGTTTGTTAGGTGAGAGCATTAAAGGTTCTATTTTATAGTGCATTCAAAGCCTTAGAGTTTCAAAGGATTCAAATTAGATAGTGAAAGATAACGATAGTCGAGTGATGATACCAAGGTAGAGGTAAAATCAGAGGACACAGAGGGAAAATAGTGAGGAGTTTACCTGGGTATGAGAAATCGACCATTGAATGCGAAAATCCATCAGTCAAAGCTCTATTGTCCAGAGGTCATTGTGTCTGTCCTCTGGACGAATAATGATGATGAGTTCAGAGAAAATCTTCATGTATGGTTCGATTTGAAAGAACATAAGAGGAACCAGACGATTTGAACATTCGTCTTTGAGTCTAGGGTTTCAGATTTGGGGATTTTGAGTTTTGACAATAAAATAGGAAATAACCAGACAGGATTCGCGGTAATAGGAGGCCGATTGAGTGTTTGGGGTTTGATTTTTGTGACCTTGCACCGATTTGTGCAAGGTTCCATGATTGATGGAGGTTAAAGGGATGGGAGAAAAGAGAGAGTTTTGGAAAAGAGGGGTGGCCGGTCTTGAGAGGAAATGATTAGGGTTGGGGGTGTCTCCAGGTTTAAAATGGGAGATGGAACGGGAGTCATTGTATCATTTGATCAACGGCTCTGATTATTAAGGGAATTAGGCATTTAAAATGATTTTATGGAGAAAATTTGATGGCCGTTGGATCACAAGATAAAATGGAACGGGCTTTTAAAATATAATGAAAAAATGGGATTAATCCTGGTCCATTGATGATATTAATCAACGGCCAGGATGGGTTGTGTTTATTTTGTGAGGGAATGTGAAGGGCAACGTGGCATGCTGTGATTGGCTCAAATGCGATGGCATGGATTGCCATAGTGGAAAGAGTGGGGTGGACTTGGACTGGCTCAGATAGGATTGAGCTTGGGTATTGGGCTGGTTTTGATTTAAAGAGTGGCCAATTTGTGTTTAATTGTTCAATTTCAATTGTAGCCATTTAATCTTTAACCTTCTTAAAATTAGTTTAATTAAACTTAATTAATTTATAATAAAAAATAGTAGAATTACAAATATCAAATATACTTTGTTTTCTAAATTACAACACTGATTTTGAATTATTAACATAATAATCTAATTAATCAAAATTTAAGAAGTAATTTGTTAAATTAATTATAAGAACCTCTACGACATATTTAAAGAATTATTTTAAAAGAATTAAAATAGGAGGATATTTGTAATTACATAATACTAATACTAAGTGATTAATTTCAAAACTAATACTTAGTTAATTTGTAGAAATAGATATTTATTGATAGAAAATACTTTCAAAATATTTATCGTAAATTATTATGTATAAGTAAATTAATTTTAAAAGGGAGGGTCAAAATTGGCCTTCAACATCATGTAATAAGAAGGGACACATATATCAAGTAAAGCATGTATCACGTATAGCACCTAACAAATAATATTATGAACGAAGAATAAAGCATGGTAAAATTAAAGATGTAAAACAAAGTAATACGCCCTTGCATGCTTAGACCCATGAAAACGTATATACATTCGTCACCTCACATATATGTCATCCACACACATAGATCACGTAGAAAATAGACCAATCAAGTTTGTATTCCCTAAATTTGAGGTCTGGCCTTAATTTGAGGTCTAAATCTCAATTTGAAAAAATCCCTAAATTCTACCCAAAACCTCAATTTCTACCATATGAAATCTTATACTTGATAATAAAATTCATGAAAAAATAATGAAAATTGAATAAAAATAAGTTTAAGTTACTAACCTATGAAGTTGGGAAGAATTTTCTCTCTAAAAATCGCTTCTAAGAAGTCTATGTCTCAAAAATGGCGTAAAATAAGCTAAGTCCCGAAATCTCAATATTATATCTAGCTAAAGGTATCTCAATTGCCAACTCTTTTTTCAATTGCGACGTTTTGCATATTGAAATCTATCAAACCACTGTCCAGTGTGGCAAATGCGACACAACAATCACAATTGCAATACCCCCTATGTTCGCAAAAATGATGTAATGACCCACCCAGTCGTTTTGAGCATTTGCATTCAGTTTAGTGGTTTAGGGTAATGAGTAGCTTCATATGATGTATTATAACTTGCGTGTATCGTCGGTTTTGATTTTCAGGTAGTTTGGGATTGATTTAGAAGAATGATTCTCAACTAGGAAGTTTTAAGTTGGAAGAGTTGACCAAGTTTGACTTTTGTGTATCTGACCTCGTCAGAACTTTTTTATGGTTCTGTTAGGTCCAAATGATGATTTTGGACTTAGTTATATGCTATATTTGAACTTGGATATTTCTAAAAGGTTTTGGCTCTAATTGGCGAAGGTTGGCAATTTGAAAATTTAAAATAGTTCATTAAGCTTGAATTGAAGTGCGATTCGTGGTTCTGATTTTATTTTGTGAGTTTTGAGGCCTCGAGTAGGTTTATGTTATATTTTGGGACTTGATGGTATATTTTAACGGGGTCCCAAGGGGCTCGGGTGTGTTTCAGAATGATTTCGGATCATCTTGGAGTGTTTTGGCAGGCCTGCTTCTGGTGTTGCGCATATGCGGTTGTTTTGGCGCATGTGCAGGGGTCACAGAAGCGGGTGTATTATTGCACCTACAAAAAAGGCTGGAGGCTGATTTGTCCATAGATGTGTAGTCCTGGGAGCATATACGCGTCCGCAGAAGCGAATCCTTGAGAGCAGAAGTGCACTAGTAGTCGTAGAAGCGGCATGGGCCTAAGAAGCATCTCGCAGAAGCGGATTCGTGGCCGCATATGCGATTCAGCAGAAGTGGATATTTTTGTCGCAGATGCGACATCCCTAGGCAGATTTATATATTCTAGGGTTGACTTATATTTATCACATTTTGAGTTTGGGAGCTCGAAGTTGAGTGGTTTTGAAGGGAATTTTCACGATTTGGATTGGGGTAAGTAATTTTGACTCAGATTTGATTATTTTAGGTGATTCTATCTTTGATTTTGGCGTTTAGATTGAATCTAAACGAGGAATTGGGGATTTTGTTTCAAAACCTTTTTAGAGTGAATATTTGAGATTTGAACATCGATTCAGAGTCATATTTGAGTAAAACTAGTATGATTAGACTTGTATTCGAATGAGTTATCAGAATTTGTATGTTTTTGGGGTTTCGAGATGGGGCCCCAGGTTGACTTATTGGTTAAATTTAAGTATTTGATTAAAGATTCGGCCTTTATCGTTTGGGTGTGTTTCATATGGCATTATTTGATGTTTTGAGTTGCATTTGGCTAGTTTCGAGCCGTTCAGAGGTCGATTCGTGCGGGATGGAGCTTCTAGAGAATTGATCTGGCTTGCTTGAGGTAAGTATCTTACCTAAACTTGATTGAGACGCTAGTTGCTTAAGTTATTTATGACAGTTACATGCTAGGGATGGCGTACATGTGTGGGGTTGAGCCCATGTGCGTGCACGTGGTATTTCTCATGCTCAGGATAGTGTTTGGGATATGATATGCCTTGGATTGATTACTAAGCTTCATGCTATGATGGTTATTATATTACCCCTGTTTTGAGATATTTGAGCCATGTTTGAGGTTACAAAGGGGTTAATCTCCTAATTGAACATGATAATTGATACTTTCGTGATGTATTTTCTTGATTTGAGCTATGATAGCACACTTTGCACATGCATACACCTTAGCATGTCAGTTATACCAGTGGAGGAGTATGAAATTTGATATTCATTAATCATGTACATGTATTCTTGTATATCTGCTTTCTGTGTGCTATGGATTGGACTGGTAGAACGTGACCACGCCGTGTGGATTGTGATATTAAGCATTTGACCACGTCGGACGGATTGTGATATTGAGGTTGTGACCACACCAGACGGATTATGATATTGAGCTTGTGACCATGCCGATCGGATTGTGATATGGAGCCTGTGATCACGCCGGGCAGATTGTGATATGGAGTATGTGACCACACCGGGCGAATTGTGATATTAAGCGTGTGACCACACAAGCAGATTGTGATATTGAGCCTGTAAACCACGCCCGGCTGATTGTGATATTGAGCATGTGACCACGCCCAGCGGATCATGATAGCACGTGAGTTGTTCGTGCAACGTGTGGATATGGATCCATCCCCCTAGGGTCACCCTCTCATGTTTCTTCTTGATGGTGTACACGCGAATTGTGAGAAACCGACGGGTTTCTGGTTGATGTGGACTTTGGAAAAGATTGACCAATGGTTTGGTTTGGTTATTGTATTTCTGAGGAAAGACTGGCCAATCTTTGATTTGGTTGTTGCATTTCATCTTTACTTGCAATTTCCTTGGTTGTTTACCTGATTTATTTGCATATCTTCCTTATATGATGGATTGTTGATTGGGCAGAGTACGTTATGTTATTGTGTGCATCAAGGTGATTATATCTGTGATTCATGACTTGATCATACTATTGTTCTGTACTTGTTGGAGTTATGAACAATACAGGTGATTAGCGAGTATCATTTATAACTCTTGCTTCTATTACCTCGCCGAGGTTAATTATGATACTTGATGAGTACATGGGATCAGTTGTAATCATACTATACTTCGGCACCTTGCATGTTGATCTTGGAGCTGAAATGTTGTGGATGACGGGAGCTGGCACGAAGACGTACTTGCTTTACGGATATAGCTACCATTTGCCCTTGGTAGTTTTAGATTCCAATTTTGTTTAAGTACATTCCAAACAATATTGTAATTATTTTCATACCAGCTTTGTAAATCTATATCTTAGGGGCTCATGACTTGTACTACCAAATCCTTGGGCTATTATATGGAAATTCAATTATTTTACTTATTGATTTCTTATTATTTTCATTAGAATTGTGTTGACTGTTGTTTGGCTTACTTAGCGAGTTGAGTTAGGTGTCGTTACAAGCGACCAAGACTTTGCAAAAGCGAAGTTATCCTACCCTTGCCCAGCATCACAAATGCGAGCATTGTCTCGCAAATGTGAGGCTTGCATTTGCGAACAGAACCTCGCAAATGCGAGATCTGCAGACCAGCAAACACAACAGCTATGCTAAACAGTCTGCAACCCATCACAAACTCATCTGAGCTCCTCGAAGTCCAATACGAATATTCACACAAGTGTAATAACATCATACAAACTCTCTCGCAAGCTAAAATCATCAAAATAACATCTAAAATCAAGAATCGATCATCAAAACTCAAGATTTTTAAAGTGTAAACTCAAATTTTCAACTTTCCACATAAAGCGCTGAAATAGCCTCGGGTCACCCGGTACCCCAACCAAACATGCGTACAAGTCCAAAATCATCATACGAACCTACCAAAATTGTCAAAACACCAATTCGGGGTCGGTTACCAAAATCGTTGAACGTGGTCAACTCTAGCCCTTTTTAAAGTCAAAAATCATATTTTCTTTAAAAATTCGTATTTAAACTTTTTAGAAATCGACACGGACCTCGCACGCAAGTCATAAATCATCAAATAAAGCTATGAAAGGTCTTGAAACATAAAATGGAGAACTAGTACTCAAAATGACCTATCGGGTCGTTATATACTCCACCTCTAAAAGAAGCATTCATCCTCGAACAGACATAGAAATGTATCTGACTAGTAAAAAGATGCAGATATCTATTCCTCATGTCGTACTCGGGCTCCCAAGTAGCCCCCACAATCAGATGACCTCTCCAATGCACTTTCACAGAAGGAATATCTTTAGATCTCAACTTTCGAACTTGTCGGTCTAAAATAGCCACCGGCTCTTCCTCTAATGTGAAATTCTCATCAAGTTGCATTGTGCCTAAGTCCAAAACATATGACCTATCTTCATGGTATTTCCGAAGCATTAAAACATAAAATACCAGATGTACCCCTGCTAGGCTAGGAGGGAAAGCAAGCCTATAAGAAACCTCCCCAACCCTCTCCATGATCTCAAATGGGCTAATAAACCTCGGGCTCAACTTGCCCTTCTTCCCAAAATGCATCATGCCCTTCATAAGCTACACTCGAAGAAGAACCTTTCCACCCTCCATGTAAGCCACATATCGTACCTTCCTATCAGCGTAACTCTTTTTCCTTGGTTGTGCTGTACAGAGCCGCTCCTGAATCACTTTCACCTTCTCCGAAATATCACGAACCAAATCTGTACCCAACAATCTAGCCTCAGGGGGTTAACAACATCTAGCCTCAGGGGGTTAACAACATCTAGCCTGAGAATGACATCACCTCCCATATAAGGCCTCGTATGGAATCTGAATACTCAACTAATAGCTATTGTTGTAGGCAAACTCCACTAGAGGTAGAAACTGGTCCCACTGACCCCCAAAATCAATAGAGCATATGCTCTCAAATTATCCTCCAAAATCTAAATGGTCTGCTCAGACTGCCTGTCCATCTGAGGGTGAAACATGGTACTCAGCTCAACCCGCGTGCCTAACTCATGATGTACGGTTTGCCAAAAATATGAAGTGAAATGTATGCCACGGTCCTAAATGATAGAAATGGGCACACCATACAGGTGGATAATCTCCCTGATGTAAATCTGAGCCAACCGCTCTAAACAGTAAGAAGTCATCACTGAAATGAGATGTGCGAACTTAGTCAACTGGTCCACAATGACCCAAACAACATCATACTTCCTCAAGATCTGTCGCTAGCCTACCACAAAGTCCATAGTGATGCGCTCCCATTTTCACTCCGGTATAACCAACATGTGAGTCAACACACCCAGTTTCTGATGTTCATACTTCACCTGTTGACAATTCAAACACCGAGAGAAATGTCTAACAATGTCTTTATTCATCTTCCGCCACCAATAATGTTGCTTCAAATCACGGTACATCTTCGTGACACCTGAGTGAATGGAATACCGTATTATGATCTACTCATGGATCAACTCTCCCAACCCATCAATATTCAGAACACAAATTCGGCCCCGAAGCCGCATAACACCATCATCCTAATCATGACCTTCTTAGCACCGCCTTGCTGCACCGTATCTTTCAATACCAGCAAGTGAGTATCATCAAACAACTGAGCCTTGATGCGCTCCAAAAAAGATGACTTAGCCACAACACTAGCGAGGTACCTACTAGGCTCCAAAATATCCAACCTCACAAACCTTTTTGCAAAGCCTGAACATCCATCACTAATGGCCTCTCCACCGCCGGTATAAATACTAAGCTACCCATGCTCTCTGCCTTCCTACTCAAGGCATCGTCCACCATATTTGCCTTCCCCAGATAATATAATATAGTGATATGATAGTCTTTCAAAAACTCTAACTATCTTCGCTCTCTCAAGTTAAGATCTGTTTGCTTGAATAGATGCTGGAGACTCTGATGATCGGTGTAGACCTCGCATGGCACACCGTAAAGATAGTGCCTCCAAATCTTGAGCGTGTGAACATTCGCTACTAGCTCCAAATCATGCACTTGGTAGTTCTTCTCATGGACTTTCAAGCGATGAGACGCATAGGAAATCACCTTACTATCGTGCATCAATACTATGCCAAGCCCAATATGCGATGTATTATAATACACAATGTAACACCCCAAACCTATGGGCAACACCAACACTAGGACTGTAGTCAAGGCGGACTTGAGCTTCTGAAAGTTCTCCTCACACTTATCAGACCATCTGAAAAGAGCATCCTTTTGAGTCAACTTGGCCAATGGGGATGAGATAGATATAAAACCCTCCACGAAACAACAATAGTATCTTGCGAAACCTAAGAAGCTCTGAATCTTTATAGTTGAAGTAGGTCTAGGCCAGTTCTAAACAACATGACGCAATAAGGCACTAAGTCCAACCAAATTCACACTTCAAAAACTTGGCATATAACGGATGATCTTTCAAAGTCTGAAGTACAATATATAGGTGTTGCTCATGCTACTCTCTACTATGAGAGTAAACCAGAATATCATTAATGAAGAAACAAAGGAATCTAAATAAGGCTTGAACACTCGATTCATCAAATTCTAAAGGTTGCTGGAGCGTTAGTCAAGCCAAATAACATCACTAAGAACTCATAATGACCATATAGAGTCCTAAAGGTTATCTTAGGGACTTCTGATGCCCTGATATTCACCTTTGGTAGGCAGATCTCAAGTCAATCTTGACAAATACCTTGTCACCCTGAAGCTGGTAAAATAAATCATCAATCCTAGGCAACGAATACTTGTTCTTGATGGTAACTTTGTTCAATTGCCGATAATCTATGCATATCCTAATCGATCCATCCTTTTTCTTAACAAACAACACTGGCGCACCCCAAGGTGATACACTCGGTCTAATAAATAATTTTTCAATCAAATCCTACAATTGATCTTTCAATTCCTTCAACTTGGCTGGAGCTATTCGGTACTATGGAATAGAAATAGGCTGAGTGCCCGGAACTAAATCAATGCAAAAGTCAATATTCCTTTCGGGTGGCATACCCGATAAATCTTTAGGAAACACCTATGGAAATTCCCTCACAACCGATATCGAATCCATATAAGGAGCCTCCGTACTAGAATCCTGGATGTAAGTGAAATACACTAGACACCCCTTCTCAACCATATGTCGAGCCTTCAAATATTAAACCACCTTGCTAGTGGAGTGACCGAGGGTCCCTCTCCACTCTAACCTAGGCAACCCCAACATGGCTAATGTCCCTGACTTAGTATGACAATCCAAGATAGCATGATACTGGGACAACCAATCCATACCAAGAATGCCCTTAAAATCCACCATATTCAACAACAAAAGATCAACTATAGTATCAAAATCATTAATAGTGACAACACAAGATCGGTAAACCCAATCAACTACTATAGAATCTCCAGTCAGTGTAGATACAGAAACAAGAGAATCATGACGAACACTCAAGTGCGAAGCAAAATATGAAGACACATAAGAATATGTAGAAACCGGATCAAACAACATGAAACCATCTATATGATAGAGTGAGAGAATACCTGTAATAACTGCATCAGACGACTCCACCTTGGGACAACCTAAAAATGCATTATAACGAGGCTGAGCCCATCCAACATGTCCTCCACCTCTAGGACAACCTCTCATTGACTGGACTCTACCTCTAACTGACTGGACTCTACCTCGGGCTTACCTGACCCCCGCCTCTAACTAGCTGAGCATGTGGTGAAGCAACTGATGTCAAAAGTATGGCATGAGTACCCTGTTGTGACATGGTTCCCTACATTCTGGGATAATACTTCCTGATATGACCCACATCTCTACACTCAAAGCATCCTCTCGATTGACGTGGCTGCTGAATCTAAGACTTACCTTGATGACCCAAATAACCACTGTAATAGCTCTATATTGATGGTGCACTAATGGAAGTTGGAGGTGCACTGAATGTTAGCAATATGACTGCCTGAAGTACAATGTGTGACCTGTAAGGCTGACTGTACCATCCTAATAGTATAGCCTTTACCAAAGGAACCCCTGCCTCCAGAAGAGGCACCACTGAATCCTCCAAAATGAAGGGGCCTCTTATCAGAAGTTTCTCTCTCGCTTGGCCTCTAATGCGCTCAATCCTCCTGGTGATATCTACCACCTAAGTAAAAGAAATCTCAGACTCTCTGGCTATCTAAAGTCTAATGCCATATGTAAGACCCTCGATGAACCTCCCAAATTCTCCCTCTCAATAGGGATAAGGATAGATGCGAGACAAATCCACAAATTTAGTCTCATACTGAGTGACAGTCATGCTACCCTACTGCAGGTGCTCGAACTAGCTGTCTAACTCCTCTCTCTAAGTGAAAGGAATACACATCAATAAGAACAACTGTGAAAATTGAGCCCAGAGAAGGTGATCCCACTGGTCTACCATGCTCATATACTTACTACCACCTCTTGGAAGAACCATGCATCTAAAATACGGTGAAGTCAACTCTATTGAACTACACTAGTCCCATGTTGCAAAACAAAATGTGACAATGGTCCAAGAAATCCTAGGGGTCCTCTAAAGGTACACCACTAAAGTGGGGGGGAATAACTTGGTGAACCTGTCCAACCTCTTCTATTCATCAGCTGATATCGCGGGTCTGTCCTGAGTTATGTAGTAAAAATAAGTCAAACCGCCCCGACTGGTAGAACTCGTGGGATCCGCTAACCATGAGCCACTGCTCTAGAGTATGAGTAGTGGGAGTCTAAGCTCCTCCCCCGGCCTGAGAAACAGCTGGTGCCACATGAAACACACCGGCTTGAGCCATACTCTCCATGAAACCAATCATGGGGACTAAGGCATCCTGAAGCACTGGGTAGCAATGAACCCCTCTGAAACCAGAGTCGGTCCTACTGGCTCAACCTGATCAGGAACCTCATCATACTAATCTATGAGGCTCGACTACTAGTGTCGTTGCACGTGCTCTAGACTGAGCTCTACCTCTACCTATGTCTCTACCCTTGCCCCGACCTCTACCTCTAGTACTGGTTGCAACCTGGGGCTCTAGCTCCAAATCAATGACGAATGAAGCACGTGTTCTCACCATTTGCAAGAGAATAAGAGAAGAATGATTCAAACTTCATCATAGAACAAAGTTGCACGATAGATAAAGAAGAAAGTGAAGTTTCCTAAAGCCTTATAGCCTCTAGAAGATAAATACAAACGTCTCCGTACCAATTCTCATGACTCTACCAAGCTTGCCCATGCCATGTGAGACCTACGTAACTTAGGTCTCTGATACCAACTTGTCATGACCCAAATTCCCAACCATGGGACCGTGATGGCGCCTAACATTCGCTTGCTAGGCAAACCCACATTAGCTAAATGATGAAAACAGTTTAACAATTTTAAAAACTACAATAATAAGAAATAAAGAGTAAATCTCATGAAATGTATAATAAATCCATAACCATTACCGTCAAACACTATTCCCAAAATCTGGTGTCACAAGTACATTAGCCACTTGAATTCTACATATAAAGTCTAAAAGGAAATACAAAATTATTCGATATAAGATAAACAACAAAAAGGATAGGAAGGGGACTACAGGGTCTGCGGATACCAAGTAGCACTACCTCAAGTCTCATGAGAAGGCCCGAGCTATCACCTCTGAATGTTGTTGGGACTGATATTGGGATTTGCACCAGAAGTGCAGAAGTGTAGTATGAGTACAACCGGCCCCATGTACTCAGTAAGTATCGAGCCTAACCTCGACGAGTTAGTGACGAGGCTATGACAAGTCACTCATTGTAAACATGTACAAGTATTAGGCAGAGAATAATAACAGTGTAGAGAAACGAATAATTACATAATGAATAGAATAAAAGAAGCAGATCACAACCTCATAACACAACACAGTACTGGTGCATAATAACCAAGAACCATTACATAAGATTATTCTCGTTGTGACGCGCAACCCGATGCCAAATACTAATATCAATAACACTATGGCACGTAGCCTGATCTAAAATATATAGTCACACTATTGCGGCGTGCAACCCAATTCAATATATAATAATACTATTATGGCGTACAACCCAATCCAATATATAATAATACTATTACAGCGTGAAACCCGATCCAATATATAATGATATTGTTGCAGCGTGCATCCTGATCCAATATATGATAATACTTTGATCCAATATATAATAATACTATTGCGGCATGCTACCAAATCCTATATATATATATATATAATAGCAACCGTATATGGTAAATGTCACAACGTAACATAAAAGGGAACTAAGACGCATAATTCTCTAAGACAATCTGATATAACATAGTAGAGTGAAACAGAAAATAATAAGACAAGTAAAGACATGAGACATGTAAAATCATCTATCTAATATCATTTAAGAGAATGTAACAAATAAAGGCGTATAATAACTAAAAGTATGAAATAAGTTAGAACATGTTATAATTAATGGCACGTAACAAGAAGGGACACATATATCAAGTAAAGCATATATCATGTATGAGCACCTAACAAATAATAACATGAACTAAGAAGAAAATATGGTCTAAATAAAGGTGTAAAATAAAGTAATACACCCCCGCATGCTTAAACCTATGACAACGCATGTGCACTTATCACATTTCATAGCGACATCCCCACACATAGATCACGTAGCAAATAGACCAATCAAGTTCTAATATCAAAGTTAACCACGATACTTACCTCTTTCCAAAACAAGATCAACAACTCAACATGACTTTCCTTTATGAACAAGCCTCTAAACCACCCGAGTCTAGTCAATTATTGTTCAAACAAGTTAAAACAAGCTTCAGAAACTACCCTAGTACTAAAAAGGTTTGATATTTAACATAATTGGAAAAAGTCAACAAAATATCAACCCGTGCCCACATGGTCGAAATCTGAGATTAAAACCAAATCCTGATTACCCATTCATCCCCAATTTCAAATATGTGATTTGTTTCAAAATCCGACCTCAAGTATGTCACTTCTCTAGAATATTCTACATAGCTAGAATCTTCTAAGGACTTTCCTAGAAATTTCATAGGGATTTAGGGTCTTCCAAAGGAAATTTCCATACTTCTCTAGAATCTTCTCACAAATGCTAGTCTTCCTCCTATATAAGCTTCCACATTACATTAATATATGCTAAATGGAACCTACGTGGCGTGATGATATGGTGAGTTATGACACTTCCCCCCGCCCAATTGTGTGCCACCCTCGGTAAAAAGCAATGACACGTATGCACGCACCTCATCTTTGTATCGTTGGAAATCTTTGTCCATTAGCCATGATGCCTTATGAAGAGGTTTGCCTTCCCATGTCACAAGGTACTGGTCATATTTCTTCTTTCCTCGTTTGTACTTTGGACGACTAGCAACGATGGCCTTGATCCTCCGCTCATTGGATGCCTCTCCTTTCTCTTGGCCTGAATCTCCCCATGACTCAACCAAGTCTAGCAGCTTCTCAAGAATCGGGTCCATATTTCCACTCCCTATTTGGCTGCCTTCCATGGTCCCAGACTTACTGGAAAACTTGACCCCTCTACTTGATGCATCGTCTAAGTCAGATAGCATGCCATCACTTTGTAACTCGCCATCTACTTCAACTATGTTCGCCCAACTTTTATTGCTGCCACTGTGCTCCATTTGCATGGCACCAAGATAGGCTCTTGAATCCCCTACTTTTGGCTTAGATTCCAAGCGCATCCCTCTAATGCATGCGATCCCTTCTGTGTCACCCTTGTGTGCCTGAGAAAAGTTCCCGATCATTGCTACAAGCTTCCCCAACTCTGGACATTCACTTGCCCGATATGATCCTTTACAGAAGTAGCACCCTCCCTTAGGAACATACTCGCTATCATTTTCTGGCCCCTTGCTGTTTCTCTTGGACCTCTGTCCGTTATGGAATGGCCCCTTGCCATTGCCCTTGTATACTGTGGCTATGCCTTTTCCACTATCCTTGTTATGATTTCCCCCACCCCTCTCAACGTTGCCTTCTTTGGACTTGGCAGTCTCCATCTTAAAGTCAACAAGCGACTTAGATACTGTTATGGCCTCCTCCACATTAGCTACTTGATGTCTTCTTAACTCCCGCTTTGCCCAATTTTACAACCCATCCATGAAGTAGAAGAGGGAATCTTCCTCGGGCAACGAGGGGATTTGCAGCATTAAGGTAGTGAACTCGCGCACATACTCCCGAATTATGGCCGTCTGTCGGATCTCCCTTAGCTTCCGCCTAGCCTCGTACACCACATTCATCGGGTAGAATTGCTTCTTTAACTCCTGCTTGAACTTCTTCCACGTCTCAATCTTGTATAGACCCTTCTCCATGTCAGCAAACTTTCGACGCCACCATAAGGCGGCAACCTCGGTCAAGTACATTGAGGCATTTCATACCTTAACAACTTCGTCATCCTCCTTGAATACCTCAAAGTACTTATCCATGATCCAAAGTCTGCCATCTCACGTGCGTCTCGTGCACCGCCATACTACTTTCACTTAGGGACCTTCACATTAGTCCCTTTTGCAAGTACCACGCCCTTGGTAATTCCGACCATGGTTCCCTACAAAGCTTCATTCTAGAAATCTCTTGTATTCTTTCTAACATTCCTTTAGTCATAGCCTGACTCTGATTCCACGTTGTCACATCCTTAGTATTTAACTAAGTACACGTGCAGAACTTGACAACTCGCTCACGATCTTGCACAACTTGCTCACATTCTTGCTATGCCAAGTTAGCCTAAAATACTACACTCAAGATCGCTAAGGGAATGTTACATAAGAAAGACGAGAGAAATTTTCCAAATAAAGCTTTTTATTGTAAAGAACTTGATTGTTTTGCTTAGTGAGTTACAAATGAATATCCCCCTTTACATAATAGTCTCCTAAGGGCTAGTGAGTAAATAATAATTATTACACAAGGCCCTTATTATTTACAAGTAAATCCCTTCTCTAGAATATTCTACATAGCTAGAATCTTCTATGGACTTTCCCAGCAATTCCATAGGGATCTAGGGTCTTCCAAAGGAAATTTCCATACTTCTCTAGAATCTTCTCACAAATGCTAGCCTTTCTCCTATGTAAGCTTCCACATGGCATTAGTATATGAAAAATGGCACCTACTTGGCATGATGATATGGTGAGTCGTGACAATTGTCTCGCAAATACGAGGCTCGCATTTGAAAATAGAACATTGCAAATTGGAGATATGTAGACCAACAACACCAACAAACACAAAAGCTATGCAAAACAGTCTGCAACCTATCTGAAACTCATCTGAGTCCCTCTTGATCCAATCCAAACATTTACACACGTATAATAATGTCATACAAACTTTCTCGCAAGCTAAAATCATCAAAATAACATCCAAAATCAAGAATCAATCATCAAAACTCAAGATTTTCAAAGTTCAAACTCAAATTTTCAACTTTCCACATAAAGTGCCAAAACGTCCTCGGGTCACACGGGACGCACCAAACATGAGTATAAGTCCAAAATCATTATATGAACCTACCAAAATCCAAAATATGAATCCGAAATCGTTTACCAAAATGTTAACCGTGGTCAACTCTAGCCATTTTCAAAGTCAAAAATCACATTTGCTTTAGAAATGTGCATTTAAACTTTCCGAAAAATCAACACGGATCATATACTGAAGTCATAATTCATCAAATAGAGCTATGGAAGGTCTAAAAACATAAAATGGGGAGCTAGTACTCAAAAACTCCTTTCTGGCCGTTACAATCTATGGGAAGAGTTTCAGGCTTTAGTGCCAACACCTGGTTGCGATTGTCCAAAATCAAAATATTTTGTGGTATATTTGCAGAATCTAAAGCTATATTAATTCCTAATGGGAGTGAATAACTTCTATTCTCAATCTAGGAGCCATATTTTGATGTGAAGTCCTATTCACACTTTGAATCAAGCATGTGCTTTGATTGTCAATGATGAAAGTCAAGAATTTGTTGTTGCAACTACAAGAATTTTGGGATCTAATCCTACGAATCAGTTGGGAAATTATGAAATTGCAATGTACTCTAGAGCTGAAGGTAACCAAAATCAGAATCAAAGGTTCAAAAGGAATTATAATGTGCATTGTGAATTCTGCAAAATGAAGAGTCATAGCAAAGAAAACTGCTACAAAATTGTAGGATACCATGTAGATTTCAAGAACAATAGGAGAGGAAATGTAGGGACAAATGCACCTTATAATGTCAATGTATTAACAGAAAAGGGCTCATCTGCTCAAGATCATCAACAAGCAACAACTATTATGCTTGTGTTCAACTATGAGTAAAATAAAAATGTATATGAATACAATACAAGTGGAAATTGTTCTTAGAGTGCAAATCAAGTGTGGAGAATTCTTCAAATCAACTGGGGAATTATGCTCTCACAGAGGGCCAATATGATTTTGATATTGCAAATGCTTAATACAAATTATGTGCTAAATTGTAACGACCCGACCGGTCATTTTGTGTAATTGCACCTCGTTTTCCCTTTTGATGCTTCACACATGTGTGTTTATGGTTTTATGACTTACAAGGTTGGTTGGTTTTATTCCGGGAAGATTTTGGGTTGAATTGGACCATTTAATTCTTGGCTTAGAAGCCTAAGTTGTTTATGTTGACCAACGGTTGAATTTTGTGAAAACGACCCCGGAACGGTGTTTTGATGGCTTCGAAAGCTTCGTATTGTGCTTTTTGACTTGGTCGTATGCCTAAAAATGAATTCGAAAGTCCGTAGGTTGATTTGCATTGTTTTGCCAAAATTTGGCAATTTGAAGTTTAGAAGTTTGATCGTAGGTTGATTTTTAGATATCGGGTTTAGAATTTAATTTTGGTACTTGGAATAGGTCTGTTATGCCATTTAGAACTTGTCAGTAAAATTTGGTATCATTTGGAGTTGATTTTATAGGATTCGGACGCTTAGTTTCCATTCTAGAAGTTCTTGAATTTTACTTTGAAATTCATGCATTTTGGTGTCCGATTTGTAGTTCTAGATGTTATTTTTGTATTTTGATCACGCAAGCAAGTTTGTATGATATTTTTAGACTTGTGTAGATGTTTGGTTTGGAGACCCGAGGGCTCGGATGAGTTTCGGACATGTTACAGAATGATTTGAACTGAAAACAAAAATTCTAGTGTGCTGGTGCCTCTGGTGTCGCATTTGCGAACACCAGGGTCACAATTGAGACCTTAGAAGGGTATCACATGTATCACAATTGTGATACCTAGGTCGCATTTGCGATGTTGGCTTGGGCTGGGCGTGGTTCGCATTTGCGATAACTTTGTTGCTTTTGCGAGGGGAACAGGGTTCGCATTTGCGAACCCATCTTCGCATTTGTGAGAAAATCCCTAAGTATGTTAGTGCCACAATTGTGAGCATTTATTCGCAATTGCGACATCTGCAACAGAACAAAAGGTTAGAAAAGTCGAGATTTCATCTCATTTCTCTCATTTTACAACCCTAGACTCGGTAGAAGGTGATTTGGAGAGTGGACTTTCATCTACAAACATTGGTTAAGCGATTCTAATCAGTGTCCAACTATATTTCATGATTATATCTTAGATTTAACATCAAATTTGTGTGAATCAAAGAGGAACAAATTGGGAAACTTTGTCATGTTTTTGAAAAATAAAAAATTGAGTTTTGGAAGTCGATTTAGACTCGAATTTTGAAACTAATCACATATATGGACTCGTGGGTTTATGGCTAGTCGGAATCTACCGTTGGACTCGGGTTTTGACCGGGCGCATTCCGGATTGACTTTTGTTGACTTTTGGGAAAAAATGTTAAGATCATAGCTTTATTTATTGTAATTATTTTCCCTTGCATTGTATGACGATATTAAGTCAATTTTGGATAGATTTGAGTCGTGGGGAGGCGAATTTTAGGGGAAAAGCTATTTTGAGGGTTGAGTTGGCCTAGTTGAGGTAAGTATCTTGCCTAATTTTATGTGGAGGAACTACCCCTTGGGATTTGGGATTGATTGCGTTATTTGTGTCATGTGAAAGCCGTGTACGCAAGGTGATGAGTGGGTACACGGGTTATATGTGGTATTTGACCGATTTAGGTTATTTAGACTCTTTTCATGCTTTTAATTAAATTGTCATATCATATTATAAATCTCATTGTCAATCTACTCTTACTTGTGTTAGTCTATTCTTACATATCTTATTTGACCTTGTTAACACTTGTTCTACATCTTACTTGATACTTTGCTCTTATGCTTTAGTTGAAGTTATTTCTTTTCTTATTGCTTTGTTACATCCTTTATTGTTGAATTACTTTTACTTGAAGTCTTTATTTCGTGAATTATCTTCTTGTTGAGTTATTGGTACTGACATTGTGAAAGTCGTTATCACATTGAGGCGAATTTGTCCATTATTGAGATATCTTCCTTCTGAGCAATTCAAATTTATTGTTATTGTTGATATTCTTATACACATTTTGGTTGAGCCATGGGCTATTTGTTAAGGAAACATTGATATTGTTGATTTTAGCAAGTTGTGGTACATGGGCACTTGTGGTGTGAGTTATTATTGTGTTGTGATATTGATGCGCATGTGGAGGTATAAGGCTAGAAATTAATGTGCATGTGTTGGCATAAGGTGGGATTTATGTGCGTGATGCTAGTAAGGGAATTACTTGAATCCACGCGGCATCATAGGGTGGGCTAAAGTGCGTGTAGCTATTTTGGGAAAAATATTTTTCAAAACTATCTAAATGTAAGGCTTACGCGGTGGTATAAGGAAATATTGTGATTGTAATTGAGAAATGTGAATACGAGGCAATACCTCGGTTGTGATTCCTGTTGTATACGAGGTGGTACCTCGATTGTGATTCTTGTTGTGCATCTCTTGTTGATAAGAGTTATTGGCGGGACGGTTCTTGTTGCTTTTATTCTTCCTTGTCTTATCAGATTTCTCCGTATTTGACTATTGTGGTTCTCTTTATTTGCTTCCTTCTTGTTAACTCCATGATTACAATTCTGTCATTAGTCTATGTTATTAACCTGTTTCGTTATCATTCATTTCTCCGCCTTCCATTACTTCTTATTATTATATTTTCGTTCTGTTTATTATGTCCTAGTAGATGTCTTGACCTGGCCTTGTCACTACTCTACCAAGGTTAGGCTTGATACTTACTGGGTACCATTGTGGTGTACTCATATTACGCTTCTGCACATTATTTTGTGCAGATCCAGGTACGTCTTCCCCTACTGGACATTAGTGATTGATTTGTAGTTGTTCGTCAGAGACTTCAAGGTACACCTACTTGGCTTCTGCAGGCCTAGAAGTCACCTTCCATATCATTTCATTATGTTGTTTTTATTATTCATACAGTGCTGTAGTAGACATTCTAGATTATTCTGTAGAGCTTATGACTCAGTTCCACCGGTTTTGGGAAGAGTGTTGTTGAGACCCTATTTTGGGAATTTATATGAGTTATCGATCTTGCTTTAGTATTTCAGTTGATTATTTTTGTTGAGTTATTATTAAATGTTAGGCTTACCTAGTCTTAGAGACTAGGTGCCGCCACGACATCCTAAGGTGGAAAATTGAGATCGTGATGGGTTTGCAATTGTGAACCCTTGCAATTACAAAGAAAAGCTCGCAATTGCAGTGCTGACAGGCTTAGGGAATTTCTTGCAAATGCGAACCCTCTTCCCCTCGCAAAAGCGAAAAAGTTATCGCAAATGCAAACCTACCCCAGCCCAAGCAAACATCGCAAATGCGAATTGCGATACCTGTGATCCCCCTGCTAAGGTCGCAATTGCGACCCTTGTGTTCACAAATGCGACACCAGAGGCACCAGCACACCAGATTTTTTGTTTTCAGTTCAAATCATTCTGAAACATGTCCGAAACTCATCCGAGCCCTCGGGGCTTTAAATCAAATATCTACACAAGTCTAAAAATATCATACAAACTTGCTCGCATGATCAAAATACAAAAATAATATCTAGAACTATGAATCGGATACCAAAATGCATGAATTTCAAAGTAAAGTTCTAAAACTTCTAGAATTACAACTAAGCGTCTGAATCCTATCAAATCAACTCCAAACGAGACCAAATTTTGCAGACAAGTTCTAAATAGCAAAACTGACCTATTTCAAGTCCCAAAATCAAATTCCGAACCCGATAGCTAAAATTCAACCTACGGTCAAACTTCTAAACTTCAAATTGCCAAATTTTGCAAAATAACGCAAATCAACCTACGGACATCCGAATTCAATTCCGGGCATACGACCAAGTCCAAAATTACGATATGAAGCAATCGGAGCCATCAAAATACAGTTCCGGGGGCGGTTTCACAAAAGTCAACCATTGATCAACATAAACAACTTAGGCTTCTAAGCCAAAAATTAAAGGGTCCAAATTCAACCCGAAATCTTCCCGGAACAAAATCAATCAACCCCGTAAGTCCTAAAACCATAAACACACATGTGTGAAGAATCAAAAAGACAAACGAGCTGCAATTAGACAAAATGACCAGTTGGGTCGTTACATAAATACAACATCAAAAGCTAATATAGCAGGTATTGATAAAACTTTGTTAGTTTCTGATTGTCTTAGATAGTGGATCATAGATATAGGAGCCACAAACCACATAATTTCTAATATTGGCTTATTGGATAAGAAAACAATAGCTAAAACAAGAAATCCAAAAAACGTACTACTACCAAATGGTGATATTGCAGTGGTCACACATACAAGATCTAGTTCTATTTCAAAAAGCAACACCATAACAAATGTGTTTCACGTTCCTCAATTTAAATATAATCTACTGTCAGTTTCTAAGCTAGCTAAAGAATTCCAGTGCTCAACCTTATTCTTTTCTGATTTTTGTGTGTTTTAGGAGCTCTTCATTAGGAAGGTGAAGGGGATTGGTAAAGAGGATGGTGGACTCTATCTATTACACAAAACTACAACTGAGAGGAACAAAACTATTATACTAGCGGCAAGGGAAAATAAAACATCTGAAGCTAACAGATTAGATGTAGCTCTCTGGCATAGAAGATTTGGACATGTATCTACTCAAGTTCTTAAAAAGTTACTTTCAGCAGACTTTGAAATTATCAAAGATATAATAAATAAATGCACAGTCTATCCTTGTGCCAAGTAAACTAGAATGCTCTTTCCTGCAAGCAATATTCAAAGTAGAAGGTGATTTGATCTAATTCATGTAGATTTGTGGGGGGTTATAAAATAGCTACCTAGGGTGAAAACAAGTATTTTCTAGCTGTTGTGGATGACTATTCTAGCATGACATGAGTGTTTTTACTAAAGCAAAAATCTGATGCTTGTGTGTCACTACAACATATCTTTAGCTTTGTCAGAACTCAATTTGATAGAATAGTTAAGGTTATTAGAACTAACAATGGAACAGAGTTTGTAAACTCTGTGTGTGAAAGTTTATTCAAAAACTTGAGGTGTCATACACCAAAGAACCTATGCATATACCCCTCAACAAAATGGTGCAGCTGAGAGGAAGCACATGTGTCACGACCCAATTTTTACCATAGACCGTGATGGTACCCAACGATACTATTAGGCAAGCCAACGATAAACCTCCAACTTAATTATCCATTTTTTATACTTTTATAATTTTAAAATTGGGAATTATATTAAATAAATGGAAATAAATTTAGAAACCATAGAAATACACGTGCTTCCTTACCAAGTCACATAGTATAAATAAAAACATGAATCGAAGTGACAATAACATAAATTACAACCATGAACATCCACTAGAAATTCTCAAAACTCGATGTCATAAGTGTAAGAGCATCTACTAAAATATACAAAA
This sequence comes from Nicotiana tomentosiformis, assembly GCF_000390325.3. Lineage (NCBI taxonomy): Eukaryota > Viridiplantae > Streptophyta > Magnoliopsida > Solanales > Solanaceae > Nicotiana > Nicotiana tomentosiformis. Next base: position 83,538,427 of record NC_090816.1, on the reverse strand, counting down.
CTACGACAACAATTGTCTAGAATAGAAAATAGACAGAATAGAGTAAATGGATAGGACGGGGACTCCGTATTTTGCGGATCGTAACTTAGAGAACAACTCACCACAAAGTCTCCTCAGCAAATGCGCCTACGCGCCCAGATGACCACCAGATGTACCTATCTCAGTACCTGCATAATTTGTGCAGAACTGTAGTATGGGTACGTAATTAATGCTTACTCAGTAAGTATCTAGTCTAAACCCGAAGAAGTAGTGATGAGGGGTCAACATCGATACTTACTAGTGGTCCAATAAATCAAGTTCAATAAAGGTAGACATGCATGAAGCATGGCAAGTAAAGCAGTAAAAACAGTATATGTACGTAACACGATCCTCAACAGAAGAGCAAACACAAAATCCTTGAATATTGAATAATACCGCGGATGGAATGTATGACAGGTCAATAACCACTAAAATATCACGTCTCAAGTCAGATAGATTCATAGATACGCTAACTCCTTATCGAATATTACGCACGATTCTGCCGAGGTGAACGGCCCGATCCCATAAGAGTGATGGTATGATATCTTGTTGTGGTGTACGACCCGATCCCATAAGAATAGTTTACTTTGCCAAGGTGAACGACCCGATGCCGTAAGAATATTTTACTCTGCGAGGTGAATGGCCCTATCCCATAAGAATATGTTACATAATACTGCTGAGGTGAACGACCCAATCCCATAAGAGTACTGTTGAGGTGTTCATCCCGATCCCATAAGAATATGAAGCTTTAACAGGTCACTGACTCCACTCACGAATATACGTACGAGTTATGAAATTCAAGTAAACTTTCGGACGAATACGCACAACGAGGGAGCAATCCATAAAGGAAAGTACAATTTCTATGACTAATCAAGTATCTAAAATAGCAAGTTTGATACTTTATGCAAGTCTAATCTCAGGGTAAGGTGTAAATTAAGGCATTTAAACAGGTAAGGATAGATCAAGTAATACAGTTAAAACATGGTGTGAGTCTAAGTCTACCTGGACATAATCAGGAATTCTACCATACGCACGGACACTCGTTACCTCATACGTGCGTAGCTCCCATAACACATAACAAATATAGCACCTATGGAGTAAATTCTCCCTCACAAGGTTAGACAAGAGACTTACCTCACTCTGAGATACGATAGCTGGCTCTAACGCCTCTCTAACATCTCAAACCAATGCCAGATGATCCAAAACTTGTCAAAAACGTGCAAACCATTCAAAATATACTCAAAGACTCACTATTTAAAAATTAGAAGCAAATCCCCCAACTCCACATGAAAAGTTAACAAAGTCAACCCCCGTACCCACGTACCCGGATTCCAAAAATTCTTGAGGATAAATACTACCCATAACACCACAAACTAAAATATATAATTTATTCTCAATTCCATGACTAAAACTCGAAAATATCATTTCTAGGTTTTCTTCCAAAATCCCACATATTCCACCTCAAATCTTGAATTTACAAGTCTAAATTCATATATATATATATTCATGCAAAGTGGGTTAGAATCACTTACCCTCAATAGGTGGGTGAAATGGACCTTCAAAATCACCCCCAAAGTCGGCTCCAATTGATCCCAAATGAAAAATGAGAAAACATTCCGAAATTCCAACTTATAAGGTTTGCCCAAGCATTACTCTTCGCGAACAATTCGTGAAGTACAACTCGGCTACTGCTCCAAAATCCTCTACGCGATCGCGAGACAAGGCCCGCGAACACAATTCCTTATCAGGTCGGCCCTACGCGAACGCGACCAAGCCTTCGCGAACGTGAAGGCCAAGTCTTTAGGCCCAACTTCTAATTGGCGAACGCGATCTGGCTATCGCGAATGAGGAGCAACACTGCCTAAACCTTCACGAACGTAACTCGCCAATCGCGAACATGAAGCACAACTGACTCTGTTTAAATCCTTCATCGTGAATGCGTGCTTCCTACCACGTTCGCGAAGAACAAAACCAGCAGCAGCAAAACTTACCAACTTGGTACGAAACTACCCCAAAACACACCTGAGGCCCTCCGGGACCCCGTCCAATCATACCAACTAGTTCCCATACCTCATCCAAACTTATCCAAAGGCTTGAAAATCCACGAATAATATCAAAACTAGGAATCGACGATCAAAATCCTTCTTTTAACTTTCAAACCTTCAAACTTCGCCGAACCCGTTCGAATCACATTTAGACATTCTGAATCACAACCAAACTTCACACACAAATTACAATCAATAAAATAAACCTATCCAAGGTCCCGGAATACCACTCGGAGTCCGATAATACTTAAGTTGACTCCAAGTCAAACTTAGCAAATTTCAAAACCTTCAAAATGTAAACTTCTGGTGATAAGCACCGAAATGCTCCCGGACCACCTGATACACAATTCAAGGATATGCCCAAGTTCGAAATCACCTTACGAATCTATAAGAACCTTCAAATCTGAATTTCGGGGCCGTTACTCAAGAGTTAACCCTTGGTCAACTCTTCCAACTTAAAGCTTCTAAATTGAGAATTATTCTTCCAAATAACCTTCGAACTTCACGAAAATCAAAACCAACTACACATACAAGTCATAATACATAAAGTGAATCTACACTAGGTCTCAAACTGCTGAAGAACTTGCTAGAGCTCACAACGACCGATCAGATCGTCACAACATGCATATACTAGAGGTTACAAGAGCTATCATGTTTCAAGCACAAATACTCATTATATTTTGGGGGCATTGCATACTTGCTGTAGTTTATTTGAAAAATATAATGCCTAGTTCATTTATTGGTAATATGTCTCCTTTTGAGAGGTTATACAAAAGAAAACCTTCCCTAATATATCTTAGAGTATTAGGCTGCATGTGCGAAAAAATACTGCAAGAACATGACAAGTTAATGCTCAGAGCAAAAATGCTTATTCATATGGGCTATTAAGAAGTTAAAAAAAGGTTATATCTTATATGATCTTTCTATTCAATCCTTCTCTGTCAGCAGGGATGTAACTTTCAAGGAAGACATTTTTCCCTTCACCAGAAAAGAGTCTACTTCACAACATACATTTGTGGATACTACACCAGAATCATGAGTATTGTAGACAATCATGAGATCTTGTTTGAACCTAAAATAAGATTTACAAACATCAGTCAATTTGATAGGTTTGAGGGAGCTAGAAATGATGCAAATCAGAGTACAATGGAAGGAGACTCTGCAGATCTACAAATATAATAGACAGACACATACCTTGAACCATATGTTCATATTCCACAAAAGGTGCCTCCTATGACTGTAGAAAATCAGCATCACATACAACTACCTGAAACTAGGAAGTCCAGCAGAGGTAAGCATCCTCCAATCTGGATGAAAGACTTTGTGTCTCCCAATACTCATCAAGATGTGCCTTATGCACTAACTAAATATATTAGATATGACAGACTGTCTTCTAAATACCGAGCATATGTAGCTGCAACATCCTCAGTAACTACACTTACTACATACTCTGAAGCTAACACATATCCCAAATGGGTAGAAGCAACGAATGAAGAAATAAAACTACTTGAGAACAACCATACCTGGGATATTGTGAAACTACCAGAAGGTAAGAAATCTATAGGCTGCAAGTGGATATACAAAATCAAATATAAGGCCTCAAGGGAGATTGAAAGGTTCAAAGCTAGATTAGTAGCTAAAGGATATAGTCAAAAAGAAGGAATTGACTATCAAGAAACTTTTTCACCAGTTGTGAAAATGATAACATTCAGAACTATCCTAGTTTTAGCAGTAGCAAGAAAATGACATATGCATCAAATGGATGTGTATAATGTATTTCTTCAAGGTGATCTATTTGATAAAATTTACATGGAGTTACCTCAGGGATTTAAAAGTCAGGGGGAGAATGCAGTATGTAAAAGTATTAAATCCTTATATGGGTTTAAATAAGCTCATAGACAGTGGAATGCAAAACTATGTGAAGCTTTACTGAAGTTCAATTTTATACAGAGTCGGTTTGATCACTCATTGTTTATTAGGAAAACTGCCGAGGGAGTTACTATAATTTTAGTATACGTAGATTACATATTGATTACAGGAGATAGATTAGAACTTATTGAGGAGACTAAAATCTCATTGCAGAATGCTTTCAAAATGAAAGACCTGGGAGAGCTAAAGTATTTCCTAAGTATTGAGTTTGCTAAATCTAAGCAAAGAATTACTATGCACTAAAGGAAATATGATTTGGAACTTATTTCAGAGGTTGGACTAGTTGTAGACAAACCAACAACAATTCCTATTGACATCAATAATAAAAACTTCAAATAATATGATGATTATGTTGGAAAGACAGAAAACACAAAAGAAAATGACTCATTAGTTGATCAAACTTCTTATCAGAGATTGATAGGAAAACTTTTATATTTAACAGTAACTAGGCCAGATAAAGCATTTGGAGTTCAGACACTCAGTTAGTTTCTACAACAACCTAAAAGGTCGCACATGTCAGTTGCCTTGAGGATTGTAAAATATGGTAAGAACCAGCTAGGACAAGGAATTCTCCTATCCAGTAATCAGAATAACACAATTAATGCATTCTATGATGCAGACTGGGCTTCTTGTCCTCTGACTAGAAAGTCAGTCACAAGCTTCTTAGTCAAGGTGGGTGATTCTTTAGTTTCTTGGAAATCTAAGAAACAAACTATTGTATGTCGAAGTTCTGCGAAAGTTGAATATAGAAGTCTAGCAACAACAGTGGTTGAGTTAGCTTGGCTTCAAGATTTGTTGAAAGAAGTTGATACACAAATCAAACTACATATATATATATATATATATATATATATATATATATATATATATATATATATATATATATATATAGTGATAGCAAAGCAGCTATACAAATAGCTGCAAGTCTAGTTTACCCCGAAAGAATCAAACATATTGAATCGATTATCACTTTGTGAGAGAATGAATTCAACATAGACTTATCACTACAAAATATATTGCTACAAAGATCAACTTGCATACATTCTCGCAAAAGGAATGACCAAAGTGCAACATGAGTACCTAAAATCCAAGCTAGGTATTTTCAACATTTTTACACCACCTTGTTTGAAGGGGAGTGTTAAGTACTATAAGGGTATAGGAATCTGTACGCAGGTTAGTTATTGTTAGCCGTTAAGTTAGGAGTTAGTTAAGTTGGTAAAAAATACGTTGTTAATCAGTGTGTATAAAGTCAGTTTGTACTCTACTATTCTGTATGATTTTTGGGAATAAAATGCTCCTACATTTCTTATCTCTCTCTCTCTCTCTCTCTCTCTCTCTCTCTCAACGACTTCACCTTCTTCTTCATTCTAAAGCTTAATTCATTTTTACACAGTTTATTACAACAACCTACTATCTCTATTTGGCCAAGTTTCTCCAATTTTAGAAGTACTTTTTTTCAAAGTTGAAGTATTTGGCCAAGCTTTTATAAGAAAAAAGTACTTTCGAGGAGAAGCAGAAGTAATTTTGGAGAAGCAAAAAAAAGTAGTTCTCTCCAAAAATACTTTTTTGAAAAATACTTTTGAGAAAAATAACTTAGAAGCAGTTTTAAAAGCTTGGTCAAACAGTAATTGTTGCTCAGAAGTGCTTTTCAAATTAATTAGCCAAACACAAACTGCTTTTCACCAAAAGTACTATTGAAAAAAATACTTCTCAAAATAAGCTAATTTTACAGCTTAGCCAAATAGGCTATTAGTATAAATATCGAATAACTCTATTCATTTGTTTACTAGAATCATATCATATTATATTATAAGCATGAAGACTTTTAGGTGAAGTTATTTTACTGAAAATAACCTTAAAAAACTAGATGACCTTTATATTCTTTAAGCAAATACTATACCAATAATATTTTTGGATAAATCTACATACATCTCTCTTTATTACTGTCGTTGTTATTGCACTCGTTTAAGTAACATGAATTTTCACACGAAGTTTGGTTAATTTAAATTTAAGAGCAAATAAAAAGGCAATTATCATTAATCTATATCTATATTTTATAATTATATATAATTGTGGTATTAATCAAGGTGATGTGGCATCACTAACTTTTAAAAGCCACCTTTAATTCCTATTAAAATCTCAAAAGACACTTAAGTAATGGATAGCCGATCTTAATGGATAAAACCATTTTATTTTTCAACTAAGTAATAATCGTGTCTTTTAACTTGTAAGCTCAAAAGGCTTAGCAATTTGCCTTATCATTTAAATTTAAATGTATAAAAATAGAGAGTCAAATAAATCTATGCTTTAAGTAGCGGAGAATAAGATGGGTTGGAGTCTCAGAGAAATAGGAGTGGAAGATATAAAAAGGGACGGTGAGAAGAAGATTAGGTTAATCAGGAAGTAAACTTATGGGAATGTTTTAAACTTCTTTAAGATTTGCAAGTGTCCATGATCGTTACAGTTTAACAAGATTGGTTCCATAATCATCTTTTAAACAGGTTAGAAACTGAGCATTTTAATTTTTGTCATGATATTATCCCATCAAATCTTTTCTCATCCTTAGTAGCCAGATTCAAAAAGCGAAAGAGTTCCTTTTAACTAATTTTTTATCTATCATTTTACTTTTTTTAAAAAGAATTTTATTTATTTAAGATGTAATTATTATTTTTGCCTTACTTTTTTTTTTAATTTAATTTGGTGGGCAAATAATTGTTTTATCATTCTTTGTTTGCTTTTCTTCTTAGGGTGTAACAATAATTTATTTTTCATATTGTGAAACGTGAATTAACATTTTGCATACAAGAGTTCGATCATCTAAATAATATATATTCTCTCACTCGAATTATATGTATTTTCGCGCACATTATATAACAAATTTGATTTAAATTCATTTTCTAAGGTTTCTAGAATATTTTAGTCATTTTGAATGAGAGAATTTGACCATAATCTAAATAGCATATATTCTCTCACCAAAATGATCTTTAACTTTTTATATGTACTTTCACTTATTTTATATAACTAATTTGGTTTAAATTTTATTATTTCATACTCTTAGGATATTTCAATCATTTTGAATGCGAGAATTTAATCATCTAAGTAGCATATATACTCTCACTCAGAATGAGCTATAACGTTTTATATGTACTTTCACTTATGTTATATAACAAGAAAGTGGATAAATATTCATATGTGAACGAAATTTATATTTGTTAAATTTTTTATAACTCAATAACATTATATAACAATATTTATGTAATATTTGTAATTTTTAAAACTTTATACTCATTAACCAATATGGAGCACACACACAAGGCGGTAGGAAACTCAAAATGTCAAAGTTAATTACCAAAATGTCCATAAAAATTGAAGGACGATATTACCCATTAATTATATAAACACTACTTCACTAATATTCTTGTACTAAAAAGTAAACTTACCTTCTAATAAATAATAAATTTGTACTACTTAATGCAGCCTATTCAATTCCTAAGTATTGCTTTCATCTTCCGTTGCTTTATTGCAAATGTACATACTATCTCAACCTTTAGAATATCCATTCAATTTTTGCTCCTTTGAGCTTCCAACAATTATTAAAGATTCATGTATTTCAGTCTTCTCTCCGTCTTTCATTCACTTTATAAAATTGGCAATGAAATCAATTAAGCAATTCTTCTTACAGTCAGACATCTGTCAATTGGAAAAGTCATTTTTCTAATTTAAAAAGTATTCTTTTCATTTGGCATATTTGTTAACCGTCTACCGCACATAAGTGTCAAATGAGGTAATGTTTTTTCTTTTCATGTTAATTTTATGAGTCACGCCCATTAGTAGACTTCACTTCTTTACTTCCTCTTTTAATTACTTTTACCAGCAAGAACTCATGGGTGATGTGGAAGTCTACTATGTAAATCAAAGAACAATAGTGCCTATAATGCACTGTTAACTGTTAAATTGTTTAATAAGTCAATTGATATCATTTGAATCTAAGTTTGAAGGACATATAAGTAGAAGAATATAAGACAACTAGAAGAACGTAACTCAAATCCTCATAAACCAACTATCATTCAGTAGGTTTTAGGGCAGCATAAATATTACATATCGAAATTAATTAATTTCGGGGGGGAAAAAAAAATTAAGTATTTGAATACATTTGACTTCCGAGAGCTATATCTATTTTATAGAACTTTTAACAAATCGTTTAGATATTTTTGGTTATCTTCAATTTTAAAAAGTTTGTAATGATTGATATTCAGAAACTAGTTTATTTAATAAGGAGAAACTCACAGTAAACTTGGTTTCTAAAAAGTAACTGTACTTTTTGGACCGGTAAAACCATCTCTAGAATCAAGCTTCTGAAAATTAACCCCATGAAATTTTCACCTTCTTTTCTGCATCAGTTAAAGTAGAAACTCAGAATCTATTTGCCTCTCCATATCCAACATACTTAGAGGTTTAAGGGATGTTGTTAGTATTCTACGTGGGAACAATCACAGTTATAAAGTGCGACAGAGACAATGACATAACCTACGGATACTTTCTGACTACTGCCCAAGTTGACTCATTATAATTGCACACACTCCTGGATTCTTGGAATATCTTGCTATTTAGCAGTATGCTTCAACTATACGTCCTCCAATTTTCTACAATGGCATCATCAGTAAAATTTCCGAAATTAAAGGTGTCTTTTTAATTTTTACAGTCAACTGACCAAACAACATGTCAGAGGTTGGAAATATTTGGATGGCTCCAATGTTAACTTTACAGCTTTGAATTTGCATTTTGGAAATAAAAGGAAATTTCTTTTCCCAAATTTTCAATTCATTTATTGTTGCAAATTTTAAAAGGTACTTATCATTATTTATTTTATTATTAACTTAAATTTCCAAGACGGACGTGAAACCATTTACTTAACCGAAATTAATACTTTGAATTTGCAATTAAATAATACAGCTGTTAGTTAAATTTTCCTTATTTTAAATTAAATTACAAATTTAGTTTTTTCCCAATTTTCATTCTTTATTATTTTCGTCCTCCAACTTTTTTCTAGCAAAACCCTAATTTCACAACTCCTCAAGAAATTCTGAAAGCAAGACAATTTACCCTCTTTTTTTCATTTCTAAAAATTAGTTTTCTGTACCTTGCTCTGCAGTAGCAGAGAGTTAGCCACAGTTCAGAGTGTCAGTATGCATTCTAGATTTTCACCACAGAAATTAGTTTGTCTGTTCAGATGATATTCATAAACATACAAACTGATTCCAGCAGTTGAAGATTTTACTGAGTTTGTTTAGTTAGTTGGTGTTAGTTTCTTTTTTCTGTTGTATTTGGTAAAGATTGTATTTTTATCTTGCTGTTCTTGCTAAAAAAACGTAACTTTTTTCTAGTTGGGATTTAAGTACTTCAAAGTTTTAAATGTTTTGGGGTTTTGGCTTTTTTACTTGTTAATAGTTCTGGGGTTACAGTTAGAGGTGTTAGTATGTTGATTGATCTGTTGCTTTTGGTAAAGATTGTATTTTTACTGTGATTTTCTGTTCTGACGTTTTTAGCACTTGAAAGATTTAATCTTTTTCAAGTTTAGGATTTGAGTTTATAATAGTTTTCGGGGTTCAGGGGTTTTTGAGATTTTTAATTTTTGTGTATATGAATGGAGGAGAAAGAAGGGCTTAATAGTTCAGGGTTTACAATTAGAAGTGATGAAGCTTCTGAAAATTACAAAATGGCCCCAAGGAATGAAACTACCAATGGGTTTAGTGGATCAGTGGCTGCAGTCACGCCAGTAAATCCAGTGAGTATGGCGACGCCATCTACAGAAGTGAAGAAGAAGAGGGGAAGGCCTAAGAAATATGGACCAGATGGTTCTGTAAGCACTGCATTATCACCAATGCCAATATCAGCTTCAATCCCACTTCCAGGAGATTTTTCAGGTTGGAAAAACAGTGGAAGCCGCCCGGTTGAGTCCTTCAAAAAGAAGCAGAAGTTTGAGCTTTCAAGTCCAGGTAACATTATCCCTATTCTGTTGATTTATTTTAGAATCTTGAACTGAAGTTTGGATTTTTTATGTGCTTCCTTTAAAAGCTTAAAATGGTCTAACACACTGTCTCTGACTGTTGAATAGTTATTTGTGACCATTAATGGTCAAAACTTTGAATTTGCTGGTGTAGATAGGTTTTCTGAGTTCTGTTTTGTTCTGCATTCTATCTTATAGTTGATTTGTTTTTTTTTTTTAAATTTGCAACTTGGGTCCCGTGTATAAAAATGATCTCGTTCTTTGGCATTTATGATGCTGAAGTAAGATGCTGAATGTGGGGTATATTTCTTCACATGTTTAGTTCCGTAGTTTTCTGGAGGAGAAGCAGGATGATGTGGTCAGCAAATAGTGTATACCACTTGGTATGTGTTCTTATAAGCTTATGTGGTCACAATCATGTGTCCTTACCCCAATACTTTTTTGAAACAGGGTGAAATAGAATAAAGAACTAATTGAATAATGAAAAAGCTCGTTACCTATTTAAAAGGATAAGGTAGTGCATAATGTGATACCTACATGTTCGGTTTTAACGTTGGTTATTTCGCAAGACGGAAGAAATACAGATTTTGAAAGTAGGTTAGAAATATACTATGATATATCTAATGATGCTATGGAACACAAACTGCTGTAGGATTCAACAAATGATATAACAAAGCATGGATCTGACGCAAGATACACTTTAGTAGGTTCAGTTGTCTACTATCCTTGAAATTCTGATGCTGATGTCAGAGAATATTTTTCGAACTAGCAAACTAATAACGATGAAAAGATTCTGCTCCTCATTAATGAACGACTTATATGCAGATATTCAATTCGCCTGATAAAAGTAATATCCTTTCACTACCTGATTTTCCTAGAAAGGATGTTCTTCCAAAGTTTAATGATGCCAACATTTACTTTCACTGACAGTATATTTGAGAATAATATGTGCTCTAATAGTGATAACAAGACAATCATCATTATGCAACACAAAAAGATATTACCTCATCAACTGGAAGTTAGAATTTTCAGTTGACTGATAATATGCTACATATCTAAATTTGGAGACTAGAAAATCAAGTGGATGCGGAACCTGATTCAATTAAAAAAATTAAATTGACCTCTTTGTGATATTCAGCTTCTGAAGTAGTCTATATAGATATCATGCTCATTTTATTTGTGGGAAGCTTGATATTATTCGTTTTATTTGTGTGAAGCTTGATATTATTCGTTTAACTGTTCATTTTAGCATTATTTTGAAGATTTTGGTGTGCTTGAGCTGTTGTTGCAATTGTATTAATTTCCTTAGGGGAAAGGGTGCCATATTCTGCTGCTGCAAATTTTTCACCTCATGTGAGATACTCTGGTGGTGCAAACTTTACACCACATGTGATCACTGTTAATGCTGGCGAGGTATGCATTATCTATTAGTTCAAATATTTGTACTGCATTACTACCACTTTCAAAAGCTTGCGTTATATTTGGCAGCTTCACAGCATAAACTTAATTCACTATGTCCGCGAAGAGATGAAATTGCTCCTACCCCCGCCATTAAGTTGCCTGTTAAACCTCAAAGTAATTTGGATCTAATTATTTTCTTGTAGCAATGATTGCACGTTTACCGTCTATGGCTTCGTCAAATGCATTGGGAACAAAAATGTAAAGTAGCATACTGAAAGCTGACATTCTCTGCTAGAACCAATATACATGGCTGCCTCTTTGTAGAGGACAATAATACTCGCATGTTATAAGTTGATTCTGTAGTTAATATTTCATCTCTTACAGATGTTCTCATCCAAGGATGAAAGTTCTTCAGACTCCAGCAAGCCCAGTTTCTGCGTCTGTCTGTGTACAAAGCAATATGAAATGTGATGTAAAATGCCCTTTTCTATTAAGGCATAAGTTAGATTCAGACGAATGTTATGATTTTTACCTTGTTGCAACTTGCAATGCCAGCTTTGGGCCCTGTAGGCTGTAGCTGGATTGTGATGGTGATTTTACACTGCTGAACTGGGATGAAGTATATTGGTACTTTTCATTTTAAGCCTAATAGAGTGGGCAAGCCTAGATTTTTCTAGAAAAATATTTCCGGACATGCCAATCTCTAGGAAAAGGTAAAGTCGAAGAGGACAAAAAGTTAGTAGAGGTAGTTTTAAACTTTTAATGGATACTCTAACATTCGTTATTACTTTGTGTTTGTTATTGGTGATAGCATGCCATAGAATTGATAATTAAATACTCCTTCCGTTTCAATTTAGACGAGGTAGTTTGACTTGGCACAAAGTTTAAGAAAAAAAGAAGACTTTTGAAATATGTGGTGCTAAAAGCTTAAGGGGCAAAAGATTTGTGGTGCCATGGCATTTGTGTGGCTATAAAAGCTTTTCATTAAGGGTAAAGTGGGTAAAATGAAAAGTTTAAAGTTGAATTGCTTCCAAATATAGAAATGTGTCATTTTTTTTGGAACGGACTAATAAGTAAACTGTGTCATTTAAATTGGTGGGATAATACTGGGTATGTTGTTGTTGTTGTCATTTAAATTGAAACGGAGGGAGTAACTAGTATGTGCTTAACTCTGGCTGCTATCATCAAAAAGTAAGTTTTCTACTTTTCTCAATTATGCATCTGCATATGTAATAGGAATGCTCTTATATTATCAAACAGAGCAGTTAGATACTTAGATGTACAATTGCTAGATATCTTAACGTGTGGAAGTGGACATCGTTCTTAGGTTGTAAAGAGGCTGGTTTTTATTGCTGATTTCTATCCTTTTAAGATGGAACTAGCATGTGCTTGTTCAATCAAGAGTTTGTATATATATTTTTTATTTTATGTATATTTTAATGTAATTTTGTGGTATCCAGGAATCTAAATAGGATAGACAATACAAAAGTTTGAAATTTGGGTGGAATGGGAGATTTCATATTAATTTAATGGAATGTTCATTCCTCCTTGTTTGTCGAGCCTTATACTGGCAAAAAATGGAACACTGGATCAGACAGAACCAGAAGCTAATAGCACCATTACCGCACTTGTTTCCTATTTCTCACATTTGTTAACTTTGTTTATTTTGTAACTACCTACTTATCAAATTAATAATAATAACAATAATAATAAGCTTGTAACTACCTAGAAATTTGTAATCATTATCAATATTTACTATGTGCATTTGTTGCAGTGGTGCTTTAGGCTGATAATTGTCATTCATAAAATCTGGGAGTTCTATCCCTTTCTCTTTTGACTTTGGGCATTAGGTGTGTGGGTGATAATATACAGGCTTAACTATCACTTGATGAAAACATGCTTAACGAATTATGCCCTGTATACAAGAAAAATGTCAGCTTGCTGTTGGCAAACCATTCTGGCAGCTCAGTACTCTTGCAGCTAGATGTGTTTATTTGATTGAGAGTCGATTTACTGTTCTTTCATGGATTTTCTACTTCTGTGAGTTCATTTAAAATCCAAACTGTTTCATTCTTGAATTTTATGTATCAGGATGTTGCAATGAAAATCATTTCATTTGCTCAGCAAGGGTCTAGAGCTATTTGTGTGCTGGCTGCCAATGGCGCTATTTCAAATGTTACACTTGGTCAGCCAAATTCATCTGGTGGAACTTTGACCTATGAGGTGTGGCCCTTTACTTTGAGAAATTTGATTTGCATGTATGCATCTGCTTCATTCGTAGTCAACTGTTTGCATATATTGTATATTCTCTGCATTCTTCTTATAGAAAAGAGCTATTGGCATTCTGCTTGATCTCCTCCTTCTTTAAAAGGGAAGCGAAATACTCTTGATGTTTGCATTTCTGCGAATTCTTCGAAACATACAGCCTTGTGCCGCATTATAATGAGGCTGTTTTGATGCTTTGACATCCAGGTCGATATGGATTAAATTTGTTATTGTGCCAAGGCACTCTGCCACTTCTGTATCGTTTTCCTTTTAGTTTGAACATTCTTGTATTGATGTTTGCCATTGACGTGTAAAATATAGAGTTCAGTCATCTGTCATCCTTCCTCTTTGGTGAGACATGCTGTCTAATTTCTATAGTATGTATAGAGAAGTATTGTCCTTTTATCCGTCGTCGAACCAATCCAATGAAATAGTTATGGGTAATCTTTCTTCCTTAGATAATGCATAGTAATCTAACTTATGATTCATGATTTTACTTTTTGCAGGGTCGATTCGAAATTCTCTCTCTAACAGGATCGTATATGTCCAGTGATAATGGAGTAACAAAAACCAGAACTGGTGGGATGAGTGTGTCCCTCTCAGGCCCTGATGGTCGAGTTATTGGAGGTGGACTTGCCGGCATGTTGATAGCAGCTGGTCCTATTCAGGTCAGTATCGAAGTACTTGTTGAAGAGTCCCACATCGGTCCATAAAGGGATGGGTAGTCTCTTTATATGGCTTGGGCATACCAAAAGCTTGCTGAAGATCCATTTCTTTAACATAGTATCAGACCCCAGGTTCATCCTAATTACCCGATGTTGGGTCTCCATTTATATTATCCAAGCTCCATATGTCCTGGGCGTGAGAGGGGGTGTTGAGTCCCACATCGAGAGGGAGTTAACAAATGAGTATCCTTATATGGTATTGCGTAATCTTCACCTCATGAGCTAGCTTTTGGGTTGAGTTAAGCCCTAAGGGTCGTTTGGTACGCAGGATAAAGTGAGATAAGGCGTGAGATTAAATTTATACCATGTTTGATTGGCGGTATATATACAGGATAAATTTATACCATCAACCAAATATATTTAATCCCAGTCTTAATACAGGATATCCCACCTTATCCCATCAAACTTGAGATTATATTATCCCACCTCCCAGGTGGGATAAATTAGTCCAGGGATTATAATCCCAAGATAATTTAGTCCGGGTACCAAACAACCCCTAAGTCCATTTATCATGGTATAAGAGCAGGACCCATCCCAATTCTCGTTTCCCGATGTTGGGCCCCCATATCAAATTGCCCCCGCCCCAGATATTCAGCCTTGGGTATGGGGAGGGTGTTGAAGAGTTCCACATCGGTTTATAAAGAGATTGGTGGTCTCTTTATATGACTTGGGCAATCCTTACCTCATGAGCTAGCTTTTGAGGTTGTCGAGGTACATTTCTATAACTGTACTCCATGACTTTAGCTCAACATTACTTGAAATACAATCTGAATATCTTGAACACATCAGGTTGTCATTGGAAGCTTTATTCCTGGTCACCAGCAAGAGCAGGAGCCCAAGAAGCAGAGGTTCCAGCATGCAACTACTTTCGCTGCTATTACTGCAACTCCCGTTTATGAAGAACAAACTAATGGAGCTTACCCTAGGCCAAGTCACAATTTTACTTCTTCGACTCCCTTTCCTGGGGACAACACGGTATCACTGAACTCCATACATAGCTCAAGAATCTCTGCGGTAGAAAACAATATTTCTATGCCTGGAGAAGAATCTAATAAAGAGCAAAGTCGATCATCTTGATTTAATTCGGATGTTGTATTATCGGTGTATTCCTGTACCTTATAGGCTTATTTTTTAGCCTACTTGGAACTTTAGGCTCATCATCCCTTTGTGTGACAAATATTTAAATGAGACTTACTTTCGTAGGATGTAATAGGGCATAATTTGTGTCGTTTAACCTAGAAGTTCACACTTTTTGTAGGTTGGCATTGGACTTTCACCCGTAGAAGCTGTGTTATTGTTCCTGTTTTTTGTCTCCTATATTATTCTATCATTTGTTGATACTATACTCCAAATATCAAGAAATAGGTGAAATTTCATAGGAAATGCATCATAACATGAAAATAGAGGCAAATTCAGCTCATTTAATGAATCTATAACATTTGGAGTCCACCCTTATAAAACATTAATCTTATCACTTGGTATATGAAGAAGCAACCAACAGTTTCTAAATCCTCTGTAGAGGCTAAGTATAGGGTCATTGCGTATATTGTTGCTATGACATCTTGGATTCGCAATTAACTTTGCATTTTCTTACAGTTTGTATGTTGTGCAATAATGTTAGCTCCATTCAATGAGACGTACGGTGTGTTTGGTAGAAGGTAAATATTTTCTCAATTTTCTCATATTTGGTTGGCTTAAATATGAAGAATAGATCGATTCTGTTAGTTTTTGGTTAATGCAATTACATCGTTTATTCAGAAATAGGCAAATAAGTTTGGCTTTAGTTCAAATTTTTATGCTTGATTTAATTATATTCTAGAATAAAATTGCAAAAAACTTATATTTTATGAAAATACGCTTCCAATTAAAAACTTTTCTTAAAGAGTAGCTTCATTACTATATATTCTTTGTTTGATTTGATTAATTGATCATTGTTCTTGGGTTAATTTTTTCAATTTAATTTTCGAGTTATGTGACAATTATTTTCAAAGTAAAAGTTTTAAATTTTCAATCTATGAGATTCAATTCAAAACCTTTATTAATCAAGATGTTTTTTTTTCTTTCAAAAGCCAATAAATGATATTGCTCAAAGTATACTTCAATATATAAACTCATGTTGTATCCTTAAAGAGAGAAATTAATATTATCCAAAATCATTTTAAAATTATGCATCGAAAAAGATTGATCATGAAATAATGTATAATTGTAGGAAACAAAATGAAAACTAATGTAAAGAAATTTAAAGAAGAAGAAGATAAGAGAGATTTAGTTGCAAATAAGAGGAAGAAGAAAGAAAGAGGAGGAAAAAGAAAGAAGAAGAAGAAGAACGGGAAGTTAAGAAGAGGTGAGGGCCCAAGGCCCGACGGAGAATAAAGAAAATAGGGACTCATAAGTAGGGGAAAATAGAAGAATGGCGAACACACTGTCGTAGGAATTGAACCTAGACCCGTGAAGCCAATATGAGACTTCAAGGGCAACACTGAACCATGGCACCCATATGCCATTTGTGTAATCCGAGTGCGACTTAATATATATAACCTTTATTTCTTAGATATAACACTTTAACTCTCGTCAAAATGTGTCTATTAAACACCTCAGCTACGATCTCTCATCATAATGGAGCGTGTGAATACTAAGCCCTCTGACATGGAAGAGAGACCAATAAATAAGTGACATGTGTAAAATAATAAAAGAAAAAGATAACACAAAAAATAATAAGCGGAATTTGGCTGGAGGAGGCAGGAACCTCAGATATGGAAGGCTTGGCGTAGAAGCGAGGCCGCACTTGCGGTAAGTGACCGCAGAAGCGGGTGCGTGGATGGTGACCACAGAAGCGGGAGGTCGGAACTTAAGTGAGGACCGCAGATGCGGGCCACTGACCGTAGAATTGGAGCTGCAGATACGGTATATTGTCCGCAAATGCGAAATCACTAGGCAACCTATATGATTTCGAGGGTTTTGTCATTTTTCATTATTTGGAGTTGTGGAGCTCGGCTAGAGGTAATTTTAGGAGACTTTTCACTACAATTGAAAGGTTAAGTAAAGTTTACTTAATTTTAATGTTAGATATTGATTACCCATGAATACACTTAGTATATGTGAATTAAAGGTGAAATTTTGGGATTTCGAGTATGGTATTGGAGAGTGAAAATTGATGAATTGAGGGTCGATTTGAAGTTGGATTTGGGTGAAACACATATATTTGGACTTGTAGCAGAATGGATGTTCGGAATTTGTGAGTTTTATAGGGTTTTGAGAAATGGGTTTGGGGTTGACCTTTTGGGTTGACTTTGCACAAGTAGTTCAAGATCATAGCTTTATTTTTTGGGGCTTATTTCCTATGGCTTTTATTGATGATATTAAAATATTTTGGCTAGATTTGAGTCGTTCGGAGGTCGATTCACGTGTGAAGGGCTTTTTGGAGTATTGATGTAACGACTCGGCCGGTCGTTTTAAGTATTTTAGTCTCGTACCTCTATTTATTACCTCCTTTATGTTATATTGTGGTTATGTGACTTACCGGGGTGGTTGGTTTTGGTTTCGGGTAAGTTTTAGAGTGAAATGTGACACTTAGTCTCAAAGTTGGAAGTTTAAGTTGAAAGAGTTGACTGGAGTTTAACTTTTGTGATGACGACTCTGGAATAGAGTTTTGACAGTTCCGATAGCTTCGTATGGTAATTTTGGACTTAGGAGCGTGTCCGTATATTGATTTGGAGGTCCGTAGGTCGTTTTGGCTTGAATTGGCGAAGCTTAGAAAGTTGAAGGTTTGGAAGGTTGAGAGGTTTGACCGGTAGTTGACTTTATTGATATTGGGACCGGATTTCGATTCTGAAAGTTGAAATAGGTCCGTTGTGTCATTTATGACTTGTGTGCAAAATTTGAGGTCAATCAGAGTTGGTTTGGTATGAATCGACGTTTGTTTTGGTAGTTGGATGTTCATGGTTTCAATAGGTTATAATTGGGTTGTGATTCGTAGAATCGATGTTGTTAGATGTGATTTTAAGCCTCAAGTAGGTTCGTTATGTGTTTTGGGACTTGTTGGTATATTTGGACAGGGTCCCGGAGGCCTTGGGTGTGAATCAAATTGTAATTGGATCATTTTTGGACTTGTTGATTGTCGAAGGTTGCTGAAGTCTGGTGTCATCGCACCTGCAGTGGGATTGGCCGCAGGTGCGAGAGGGCCATCACAGATGCGAACTTGAGTGGGCTGGGGGAGGACCGCACTTTTGCGGAGCGTTGACCGCAAAAGCATGAGCACTGATGCGTTTGGTGTGCGCAGAAGTGGAATCTCAGGGGCTTAAGTGAGAGCCACATATGCGATGGAATTTCCGCAGGTGCGGAGCCGCAGATGCGGCTGTAGGCCCACAGAAGAAAATCGCTGAGAAGAAAAAGGGCAAATCGAGAGTTTTATTTCATTCATCTTTTGAGTTAGAGTGCTCGGTTTTGGGCGATTTTGAGAGAGATTTTCAAGGAGTTGATCGGGGTAAGTGATTCTAACTCGGTTTTGGCTATTATACATGAATCCATCATTGTTTTTACCATTTAATTAGTGTTTTGTGTTGAAAAAATTAGAAAAAATTGTGAAAACTTTATAGACTATATTTTGAGGATTTGAAGGTCGATTTGAGGTTGGAATTGAGTAATTTTAGTATGGTTGGACTCACTATTGAATGAGTGTTTGGATTTTGTAAGTTTGGTCGGGTTCCGAGACACTAGCCCGGGGTTGAATTTTTGAGTTGACTTTTTAATTTTCATTAAAGATTTCAACTTTATTATTCAGAATAGTTTCATATGGTTTGTATTTATGGCATAAAGTTATTTTGGCTAGATTCAAGTCGTTCAGAGTTGGATATTCACGAAAAAAGCTTACTAGTGGATTGAGTTAGCATGTTTTGAGGTAAGTGTCTTGCCTAACTTTGTGTGGATGAATTACCCCTTAGGATTGATATTGTTTTGTGTTAATTATAGTACGTGAAAATCATGTACGCACGGTGATGAGTGCGTACACGGGCTAAATGTGGTAATTGACCGGTTTAAGCTATGTAGATTCTTTTCATGCCTTTAATTGAATTTTCACAACATGTTATATTCATTATCGTTAATCTATCATTACATGCTTCATTTGACATTGGTAATACTTGTCTCATCTCGTACTTGTTATTTTCCCTTACATGCTTAGTTAAAATTACTGTTTTCTCATTTCCTTGTTAAACACTTAACTGTTGAGTTACCTTACTTGAAGTTGTTATTTTTTGGAATATCTTATTGTTGAGTTTTGGTGTTAAAGTTGTAAAAGACGTGATAACATTGAGGCAAAGTTGTAAATTATTGAAATACCATTTTTGTTGAGTTATTCACTTTCGGTTGCTATTCTTGAGACTCTTGTACATATTGTGGTTGATCCATGAACTATTTATTGTGAAAATATTATTATTGTTGACTTCTTTGGCAAGTTGTGGTATTAGACACTTGAGGTGCGATCTGTGATATGTTGTAATATTGATACGCCTGCGGTGGTATAATGATATGGGTTGATATGCATGCGGTGAGATAAAGTGGGATTGATATGCATGTTGCTAGTAGGGGAACTACTTGAAGCCACGCGGTGTGATAAGATGGACTAAAACGCGGGTAACTATTTTGGAAAAAATATTTTTTCAAAACTAAATGTAAGGCCCCCGCGGTGATATAAGGAGAGATTGTGATTGTGATTATGAAATGAGATATGAGGCTGTGCCTCGGACATGATTCTTCTTGTTATCTTTCATTTACATCACTTGTGTTTTGTTTGCATCGTTTCCTTGGTGTTCTTATTATGTGTTTCCTCCCTTGATGCCTTTATTGCCTTAACATTCGGTGTGGCTTATCTTGTTGTATTTCTTCATTGTTTCATTCCTTGTTTCCATTGTTATATTGTACAATACATGTTCATCTACTTTATTTATTCTAGTAGGTGTCTTGACCTGACCACGTCACTCCTCTACCGAGGTAAGACTTGATACCTCCTTGGTACCATTGTGGTGTACTCATACTACGCTTCTGCACATATTTTGTACAGATCCAAGTACTTCATACCAATCTAGGCATCCGTGAGTTGATCTTTGGATCAGAGACTTCAAGGTATACCTGCCGACATTCGCAGGCCTCGGAGTCACCCTCTATCTTTGTTCTATTGCATATTCTTATTATAGATACTGATGTATTAGGGATGTTTTAGTATACTCGTGTAGAGCTTATGATCCGGTCTCACTAGATTTTGGGTGTTATTTTCAGTTGTATTGTGGAATTCTTTTATGATAACTGTTGGTTTAATTGGAAGTTTTATTATTATTTTTGTTAATTATTCATGTATGTTAGGCTTACCTAGTCTTAGAGACTAGGTGCCATCACGACATCTTACGGATGGAGATTGGGGGCGTGACAAGTTGGTATTAGAGCTCTAGGTTCATAGGTATTACGAGTCATAAGTAGGTTTTGTAGAGTCTCGCGAATCGGTACGGAGACATCTGTACTTATCTTCGAGAGGCTATGGAACTGTTAGGAAACTTCACTTCTTTGATTCCTTATCGAGCGAATTTGTTGACTTCGAAATTTTGAATCTTTGTCTTTCTATTCTCTCACAGATTGTGAGGACATACATTGCTGGATCCGATGATCAAACACCCGCACCCCTTTTAGAGCCGCGAAAGGCCGGGGTCGGGGCAGATACCGAAGAGGGGCACGTGGTGTAGCTAGATCACCTGCCCGAGCTATGATAGAGGAGCCACCAGTAGCTCCAGTTGGGGGCCAGGCACTTGAGGTGCCTATTGCCACCCCTACACTTCAGAAGACCCTCACACAGTTCTTGAGCATGTTTGGTATGCTAGCTCAGGCAGGGTTGATTCCACTTGCACCAGCCACTTCTCAGGCTAGGGGAGGAACTCAGACTCCTGCGGCCCGTACCCCAGAGCAGCGGGTCCATGTTGACTAGGCCCCAGAGGTTATGCCGGTGCAACCGGGTGTTCCAGTTCAGCTTGAGGTTAGGGCAGCAACATCTGAGGAGCATCAACTTAGACTTGAGAGGTACAAGAAGTACCACCCTCCTACTTTCAACGGTCTAGCTACAGAGGATGCATAAGGTTTTATAGAGAAGTGCCACCGTATTCTACGCACCATGGTTATTGTGGAGACGAGCGGGGTTTCTTTTACTATATTCCAGTTGTCGGGACCCTCATATCAGTGGTGGCAGGCTTATGAGGAGGGTAGCCCAGCCGATGCTGCTTCGCTCACATGGGCTCAGTTTTCAGAGATGTTCTTGAGAGAGTTTGTTCCCTAGAGCCTTCGGGATGCATGGCGCGCGGAGTTTGAGCAGTTGCACCAAGGTACTATGATCGTGTCAGAGTATGTTGTCAGATTCAGTGAGTTGTCCAGACATGCACCTGCCTTGGTTTCCACAATCAGAGAGTGAGTCCATCGAATTATCGAGGGGATCAACTATGGTATTAGATTCAACATGGCTCGAGAGTAGGAGATAGGTACCCCATATCAGCTGGTGGTAGAGATCACACGGATATTGGAGGGTATACGGGGCAGGAGAGAGAGAGGACAGGGAGTCCAAGAGGCCTCAAGATTATGGCTGATATAGTGGTGCCAGTGCCCCAGTTCCAGCCCGTCATGGTAGAGGCTATGTGAGCCTTCCAATTCATTCAGCACTTCCAGCTTCCAGTAATACTCCGGCTACTCCTAGGTCTCAGGTTGCCTATTATGCACCGCCATTGTCTAGTGCACCTCCTGCACGGGGTCCTTTCAACGATCAATCAAACCGATCATGCCTGAGCCAGTTTCAACAGCCACGTCCTCCGAGAGCTTTTTTCGAGTGTGGTGATACTCATCATATGGTGAGGGACTGCCCCAGACTCAGGAGGGGTGCACCTCCACCGACTACTCAAGCTCCACGTATTCCACATGGTCCCCAGACTTCTCAGGCCGTGGTTACTGCTCCAGTTGCCGCTCCACTTGCACAACTAGCTAAGGGTGGAGGTCAAGCGGGTAGGGATCGCCCTAGAGGGGGAGGCCAGGCCAAATGTTATGCTTTTCTGGGTAGGACGGAGGTGGTTGCATCAGACACAGTTATCATAGGAATTGTTCCTGTTTGTTATAAAGATGCATCAGTCTTATTTGATCCAGGATCCACTTACTCAAACGTATCATCTTACTTTGCTCTGTATTTGTGTATATCTCGTGATTCTTTGAGTTATCCTGTTTATGTGTCCACACTTGTGGGAGATGCTATTGTTGTTGACCATGTGTATCAATCGTGTTTAGTTGTTATTGGTGGTTGTGAGACCAGATTTGATCTGTTGTTGCTCAGTATGGTAGACTTTGATGCTATTTTGGGCATGGAGTGGTTTTCGCCCTATCATGCTATTCTTGATTGTCACGCCAAGATGATGATTTTGGCTATGCTAGGTTTACGCGGTTGGAGTGGAGGGGGTACTTTGGATTATGTTCCTAGCAGGGTTGTGTCCTTCCTTAAGGCACATCGGATTGTTGAGAAGGGATGTGATGCATATCTAGTCTTTGTGAGAGATATCAGTATTGATACTGCTACCGTTGAGTCAGTTCCAGTAGTGACAAACTATCCAAATATATTTCCGGCATATCTTTCGGGCATGCCGCCCGATAGAGATATCGATTTTGGTATTGACTTGTTGCTGGACACTCAACCCATTTCTATTCCACCATATCGTATGGACCTAGTGGAGTTAAAGAAGTTAAATGAGAAGTTGGAAGAGTTGCTTGATAAGTGTTTTATTCGGCCTAGTGTGTAACCTTGGGGTGTTCCGATATTGTTTGTGAAGAAGAAGGATGGTTCTATGTGCATGTGTATTGACTATCGATAATTAAACAAGGTTACAATGAAGAATATGTATCCATTGCCGCACATTGATGACTTAGTTGATCAGCTACAGGGTGTCACTGTGTTCTCCAAGATTGATTTGTGGTCAGGTTATCACCAGCTAAAGATTCGGGATTCGAATATTCCAAATACTGCTTTTAGGACAAGGTATGGCCACTACGATTTCCTTGTGATGTCATTTGGGATGACCAACGCCCCAACAACATTCATGCACATGATGAACAATGTATTACAACCTATCTTGGTTCATTCATCATTGTGTTTATTGACGACATCTTGGTGTACTCCCGCAGCTGGGAGGCTCATGAGCAGCATTTGAGGATTGTGCTCCAGACCTTATTTCCTCACATGACCCAGCTCTGCACACTCATAGCAATCCCTCTCGAAAAATGGTGGCAAGTTTTGAGGCGGACCTCGAGAACCAGAATAACTACCAGAAGAACCTGGTACAGATGAACCCTGAACTGATGGTGCACGAGATGAACTCTGAGCTGGAAGTTCACCATGAAAAGGCCGACTCTGTCGAGCACTGTATGAACCATGGATAGCTGATACTTCACGATGAGCCAAATGACCAATCTGAGCGAGCCTATAAGGACGACCCATGCCATGATAGGGATGTCCCCCAGAAGGAACACTACTGGAATTACCCGTACCATGAGACCTCTTGGCCTACCTCTCCTCGCGCTCCTGAGTACGGACCATCTCTAGACATCGAGCACTGTCAACCACCTCGTCGAATCCAGCACCTTCTATATTCCCCAGAGTCATAATAAAATAGAATTGCTGGTTGAGGCCATTAATGAACCTCCTGATCTTTTCCCTCTCAGTGGGAACCAACCAAACTGCATGACGATCCAACTCTGAAAATCGCATCTCATACTGAGTCACAGATAAGTTCTCCTGACGTAAATATTCGAACTATTTACGCAGTTCCTCTCTGCGGGTCTGTGGCACAAACTTCTCTAGAAATAATACGGAGAACTCATGCCATGATAGTGTCATTGCACCAACTGGTCTGCTCCTCTCATAAGTTTCCCACCATCTAAAGGCATCCCCAGAAAACTGAAAAGTAGTGAACAAGACCCCACTAGTCTCCAGAATACCTGTTGTCCGAAGCATCCGCTGGAATTTATCCATAAAACCTTGAGCATCCTCTAACTCTGCACTGCTAAATTTTGGAGGTTGAAGCCTCCCAAATCTCTCAAGTCTTCTCTGCTCATCATCAGCCATAACGGGGACTACCAGGGCCTGAGCAGCTGCACTCGGCTGGGCTGGTAGTGCCCCCGGTATTTGAAGTCCCTACACTACCTGCTCTGGAGTACAGGAAACAGGGGTAACTGGAATAACCATTATAGGAACCCCATGCCGGTGGTGCATTAAAAGAACTTACTGTAGCACCCCGAGTATTCTGAAATTGTTTCTGTGACCTCGCTGGTACTGAAATGTAAAATTATTAAGGAAGCGGGAATACTGCAAGTCCCAGCATCATCCCATACCAATCTCAGCTCTTAATTATATACAAATTTTGGAGAACCTTTCAATACCACATAAATACATCTCAGGCCAAAACTGATATAACACATGACCCCCACAATCTGATCATTGATAGTGGACTCCCCTCACTTTGCGTGAAGCCATATGGCACATTCTGATCTTCCACAATACTAACCTTTATCGTTTATACGACTCCGGTCATAAGACATCTCAAACCATTTATTTTGTGCATGTCATCCTCGTGACAGTTAAACTCGCTTCCTCTAGTGCCTTGGTTGCGTACGTACCCTTCGCTAAATAGAAATCCCATACGAACTACATAGTCTTTAATACCACCAGCTATTTCAGATCTACATCCACCTCGTGACCCTACCAAAATTTATGATGATTAGGTAATTAATTAAACTTTCTTAATATCATACTTATCAACCAGATGTCAGAACCTGCTGCACCCCAATGTGCACAACTGAATGATCTCTCAATACTTTCGCATCCTCTATCTGGACGACACATTGTAATAATGGTTAAGCAACCCTGGCTTTCTTATAACCCTTATATAGTATCACGAACCGTTGATGCATAGTTGATACCGAGTGCGCAATTTCATACACGAGCGGATGCAAAAGAACATAAGATATATGCTTCAAGCTGAAAAATGTCGCACTATGAGGAATGATAGAAGTGAAAAATTTTCCTACTAGCTCTGTAGCCTCTTGAAGATAAGTACAGACGATTCTGTACCGATCCACAAGACTCTACTAAACTCGTTCGTGACTCGTAGAACCTATGAACCTAGAGCTCTGATACCAACTTGTCACGACCCAAAATCCCACCACAGGCGTCGTGATGGCACCTAGTCTCTAAGACTAGGTAAGCCGATTACAATTAACTTTTGAAGCCATTTTTTTTATAAACCAACAGCGGGAATAATCACAATATACAACCTCCCAAGACTGGTAGTACTGAGTCACGAACTCTAACTGAATACATGAAATAATCACGAAGATCGAATATACAATACTGTTTGATTACAAATTAACAGTACAATGAAATGAAAAGACTCCATGGGACTGCGACCGCCAAGCAGCTCTACCTTGAATCTTTACGATCGCGCTTTAACTCTGCTCAAGTCCGATACCTCCAATACCTGGCTCTGCACAAAAATGTGCAGAAGTGTAGAGTGAGCACACCACAACGATGCCTAGTAAGTATCAAGACTAACCTCAATGGAGTAGAGACGAGGTACAGTCAAGACACTCACTAGTCTAATAACCTGTGCAATATAATATACAAAATACTAGGAAACAATAACAATAAGGGCAGGATAAAACAACCAGTGATATGCACAATAGACAACAAGAATACCATTAATATCCCTCAAAAATTAATAAACACAATTACACCCAATTAAATCAAGTCCTTCAAATAAATGTCTTTTACATATAATTCCTTCATATAATTCTTTTTGAAAAAAAATCCTTCCAAATAAATATTTTGAATATAATTCTTTTAATTAAAAAGTCACCATGTGATACTTCATTTCATAATCATAAACAATATGAGAAGCCAAACCCGCAGAGGGGTTGTTATCAATGTGATTATACTAGACACATTAAGAGGAATGTCTTAGACTTGGAAGAGACGGATTTCATCAGAATAGTTAGGCTACAAGCTTTATTCCAGTTAATATTCCAGCTAGAGGTGGAGGACAGACGGGTAGTGGGCACCTAAGAGGTGGAGACCCGACCCGTTGATATAATCGCTATGATTTGGCTGAGGCCAATACACCAGATGGTGACGTTACATGTACGATCTTGATTTTTGTTATAAAAGGATATTTTTCCCTTAATTTGATTCGGTTTTGAATATTGAGGTGAGTCCTCCTATTATGCTCCGCTTATGGGTGAGCTTCATAATTTCGTGACCCATTTATATGTTTATCCCTGTTGGGAGATTTGAAGATGTGAGCCTGTGTCTGTCATTTTAATTTTGTGCACCATTTAGGGCTATAAGTCAAAAAGCAAAATTTTATTATTCAATACAGTGGGTTTTGATATGATTTCGAAATAATTGATTTCAATTTTTATAAATTATATTCCCTACCGGTATGAGGGTTCGTTATGTGTTATGAAAAATGCTTACGAAATTTATTGAAAGAAGAAAGAAAGGAAATTGAAATTCAGTTGGCATAATGTGCAAAATACTTGTGATTCAGAGTTGAGGACGAGATCCTCGCATTTTTACATGATGTGAAATATTTTAACCGGGCTACAAGCCGCGGTGGAAGTTATATAAGGACGAGGTCCTTGTGATGAAATATTTATGAGTTTAAAATTCTCCCTTTGTGAAATGTAATTTGTACGCTTATCTGATAATTCTTCTATATTTTCTGTGTATATTCAACCATTTTCGTGCTATAAACATTGAGTTTTAACCTATAAGATAAGTGCCCAGGTGGCGTTAAATGTGACTCGTTAAATCGGGCAAATAGTTATGAGGTCTTCATGCCTCACATTATGTTGTCAGTGTTGTGAAAAATAAAAATTTGAAATGAGGTACTGGTTAATATGAGATTAATTGATGATGCTGGAATTAATTATGAACAGCTTTTAAGACCTGAGATGTGGTGATGAGCATACATATGATGTACTTCCTGTCCCGATATCATAATGATAATGCAATGCTTGTAATGCTGATATCCGTGTTATTGATATATACCTTGTGGATGTGTTGTTAGGAGTCATTTTGGTGTTACTCTGGCAGGTGGATAGGCCCATTTATATGGGAGACTCTGCCGAAATATTCTGAAAAATTTGGTAGTTAGAAAAAAATTTAGGAGATTGATATGTGTGAAAGAAGAGATAAATTATGTTATCTGTTTGAGGACGAATGATCCTAAGCGAGGAAGAATGTAACACCCCAGAAATTTTTTTAAGTACTTCAACACTATCAAGAAAGTTGATGTGTGCGTAGGCACAAGTTGCTAGAGCTAGTTGAGACTAAAACCGTGCGTTG
Organism: Nicotiana tomentosiformis; assembly: GCF_000390325.3. Classification (NCBI taxonomy): domain Eukaryota; kingdom Viridiplantae; phylum Streptophyta; class Magnoliopsida; order Solanales; family Solanaceae; genus Nicotiana; species Nicotiana tomentosiformis. Next base: position 83,510,626 of record NC_090816.1, on the reverse strand, counting down.
ATGAAAAATCAGACTTTCTGAAAATATTTGGAGTGTAAAAAAAAAAATTGGTCTTAAGGTTCACAAATATGGATAAAAGAAATAATCTCAAATGAGATGGTGTTGCCGGACATACCTCCAATGCAATAATGTGGGACCAACCGTGAGTATATGTGTAATAGTAAAAAATCATCAATTAGGTAACCTCAGAATAATTATTAGCACGTTCAAGGATGAACGTTTGTTTAAGAGGTGGAGAATGTAACGACCCGACTTGTCATTTTAAGAATTTAAGCCCCGTCTGGCGGCATAAGGCCCTGAGCAGCTTCTTATTATGAGTATTGACTTGCTTGCGTGGTTGAATTCAGCTACCAGATGATTTGCAGTGATTTGGGACACTTGGTCCCCAAAATGGAAGCTTAAGTCTTAGAATTTTTACCGTAGTCGGAACTATTTATGATTTGGGACTACGAGGCGGTACCTCGGGAGTGCTCTGTTGATATTTCTTTATTTATGTTCGTGTCTTGGTGATTTTGTTTCATTGAATATGTAAATTCTTGTCTTCTTCCGTGATGTACTAGTTGACTTTATTATCATATGTTTTGTGTTCCTAGTTATATTGTGTTGGCTTTTTAGCACAAGACTCTGAAGAAGTATATTTCTGGGTTTTCTTACTGATTTTCGATGATTGAGTTGATTTAAATAAAAAGGAATTATTATTTTATTTTAAATTAAATAGTTTTACAACCAAACCAGTAGTTTATCTGATGCCTTAATTTAAGTGAAATGTTACTTTCTTCACCCAAATGAATTATAAAAATAAATTCAATTCTTTGTTGATTTCTTACTTTGATTTAAAAATTTTAAACTCACTCTAGATGGAAATAGATTGATCATGTGGATCTTATATACATTGAGAATATTTGGCACGTGAGTTGTTCATGCAGTTGAGATATGAATTGAGGGCACGAGGTGCCGGGGAAACATGATGATTTAATTATGGTCACGAGGTGCCGTGAAAATATGAAAATGGGCTGAGACCCGTGTTTACGAAAAATATTAAAATGGGCTGAGACCCGTATTTGTTAATGATTATGAAATGAGGTATCACATGGTGACTTTCTAATTGAAAGAATTATATTCAAAATATTTATTTGGAAGGATTTTTATTCAAAAAGAATTATATGTGAAAGACATTTGTTTGAAGGACTTGATTTAATTGGGTGTAATTGTGTTTATTAATTATTGAGGGATATTAATGGTATTTTTGTTGTTTGTTGTACATATCACTGGTTGTTTTATCTTTCCCTTATTGTTATTGTTTCCTAGTATCTTGTATATTATATTGTACAAGTTATTTGTAACGACCCGACCTGTCGTTTTGAGTATTACAACCCCGTTTTCCCATTTACTTCTTAAATTGTACTTTACAGTTGTTGTGTGAATTGCCGGGGTAATTGGTTTGGGTCCAGTGAGGTTTTTGAAGGAATTAGAACACTTAGTTCCAAGGTTTAAAGCTTAAGTTAAAATAGTGACCGGACGCGGACTTATGTGTAAACGACCTCAGATTCAAATTTTGATGATTCCAATAGCTTCGTATGGTGATTTTGGACTTATGAGCGTATCTAGAAAATTATTTGGAGGTCCGTAGAGGAATTAGGCTTGAAATGCCGAAAGTTTAATTTTTGGGAGGTTTGACCGGGGGGTTGACATTTTGATATCGAGGTCGGAATCCGATTCTGGAAATTGGAATAGGTGCGTAAAGTGAAATATGACTTGTGTGCAAAATTTGAGGTCAATCAGACGTGATTTGATAGGTTCCGGAGTCGTTTGTAGAAATTAGAGATTTCAAAGTTCATTAGGCTTGAATTGCGGTTTAATTCATGGTTTAAGCGTTGTTTTAGGTGATTTGAGGGTTCGAATAAGTTCATATGATATTTTAGGACTTATTGGTATATTTGGTTGAGGTCCTGAGAGGCTCGGGTGAGTTTTGGATGGTTAACAGATCATTTTTGGCCTTGGTGGGATAGCTGATATATGTTGCTGCATTTTTTGGATTTTCTCTTTCGCGTTCGCGAGTGGGCCCTCGTGTTCGCAAAGAGGAATTTCAAGCTTGCAGGATTTACTCTTCGCATTCGCGATGCGGTCTTGCGTTCGCGAAGAAGAGTTGGGCTGTGCATCGCGTTCGGGTTTGGGTATTGCGTTCGCGAAGGAAACAAAATAGTGGTCATGGGTTTTTGCCTTTGCATTCGCGAAAGGGAGCTCGCGTTCGCGAAGAAGGGCTCTCTAAAGCATCGCGTTCACGAGCAGTGTCTCGCATTCGCGAAAAGAAAATGTTGGGAAGCACATTTTGTGCTTCGCGAACGCGAGGGACCTGTCGCGTTCGCGAAGAAGAGAGGTCTGGACAGAAAGTTTAAGTTCAGAAAATGGGACTTCGTCCCATTTTCCATTTTTAATGATTTGGAGCTCGGATTGAAGCGATTTTGGAGAGATTTTCAGAGGAAACAACGGGGTAAGCGTTCTCAACTCAATATTGGTTAAATTACCTGAATCCATGGTTGTTTTTAACATTTAATTGGTGAATTAAGTTGGAAAAGTTTGAAAACTCTCTTAGTTTAAATTGAAGATTTGAAGGCCGAGTTGTGGTCGGATTTGAGTAATTTTGGTATGGTTGGACTCGTGGTTGAATGAGGGTTCGAACTATATGATTTTTACCGGATTCCGAGATATGGACCACACGAGTGATTTTTGGGGCGTAATTTCGGATTTTTGGAAAATATTAGTATTTTGATATGGTTTGGGCGTGCACTATAGAAATTGTGACATAATTGTTTCTGTAGAATTTTGTAATTAAATAATCTTTGCATTTTCCATGCGGGTTTATGAGTTAGAGAAATTAAGCTGAAAAGCATATTAAAAATCATGATTGAGGCTATGTGCCAGTATTATTGAGACCCACCGAGGTCATATTGCTGTGAATTATTTGCTTTAAATTGAAAATTCATACTCAGTCATATTCATTTCATTGCATATCATAACTCAATTTTATGACTCTATTTTGATGTATATAAATGTTTTGGGCCGAATGCCCTATTTTACTAAAATGCCCGAGTGGCTTGAGAGGTTTATGACTAAGCGAGGCCGAGGGTCTGATTTGTGAGGATATTTATGGGATTAGGCTGCACTCCGCAGCATGTTTTATATCGGCCGAGGGCCTGATTGTGAGGATGAGTGTGGTCGGGGCTGCCCGCCTGCAACATACTTTATTATTATAGCACGTGAGTTGTCCGTGCAGATTATAACGCTTGGGCTAAAGGAGCCCCTCCGGAGTCTGTACACACCCCTAGTGAGCGCATGTACCTACTAAGTGCGAGTGCCGAGTGCTGAGTAACTGAGAGACATGAGTGATTCTGAGGTATGCCCGTGTGGAAAGAGTGATTGTGAGGCATGCCCGAGTGGCAAGAGTGATTGTAAGGTATGCCCGAGTGGCAAGAGTGATTGTGAGGTATGCCCGAGTGGCACGAGTGACTGTGAGGTTTGCCCAAGGGGCTGTATATGAGTGATGTTCTGCCCGAGGGGCTGTTTATGATTTTATCACTGAGTTGTATCGCATTGGCATGCACACATGACATACATACATAAAGATGTATTTTTCCTCATGCTGTACAACTTCACATCATTCATGATTCTCACACATTTTTGACAGATGGGCATAGTGATGCATTTGTTTTTACACGGGTTATCCGGAATGAAAATGAAACTTATTATTTATTATTGAGAAGATTTTTGGAGAAATTTATTGTTTTCAAACTATTCATATTATTGGCAACTTCGGCAAACGATTTGGGTTTTCACTGACGTATTTGAAAGAAAGAACTACTATTTTTTAAAATCATTACTCGGCTGAGTATTTTATTCCTGAGTTACTTATGGTATTATTTGCTTTATGTTGTTATGGATTGTTGTAGACTATTGGTTTTGGACCCGACCTTGGTGGAAGCTCGTCACTACTTTCAACCTACGGCTAGGTTTGTTACTTACTCAGTACATGGGGTCGGTTGTACTGATGCTACACTTCTGTACATTGCGTGTAGATGTTGGCTTGGCTTTCCCTTCTTCCTAAACCTCATGATTCCCTTCATCGGCGAGACTTTCAAGAGAACCTTCCCCCCACCATAAATGATAAATCACGCGCCTTCTAATCCGCGTAACTCTTCTGTCGAGACTGTGCGGTGCGAAGTCGCTCATGTATCAACTTTACCTTCTCCAAGGCATCCATCACTAAGTTAGTGCCATATAACCTAGCCTTGCCAGTCTCAAACCATCCGATGGGTGAACGACATCATCGACCATGTAAAGCCTCAAATGGAGCCATCTTGATGCTGGACTGATAATTTTTGTTATAATAAAACTCAGCCAAAGGAAAGAATTGATCCCACTACCATTCGAAATCAATCACACACTCTCTGAGCATATCCCCCAGAATCTGAACTGTCCGCTCTGACTTCCCGTTGATCTGTGGATGAAAGGCTATGCTGAGCTCTACCCGGTTGCCCAACTCACTCTGTACTGCTCTCCAAAAATGCAAAGTGAACCGAGAGCCTCTATCTAAAATGATGGAAACAGGCACACCATACAACCGGACAATCTCCTGAATGTAAATCTGGGCCAATCTCTCAGAAGTGTACGTACTCACAACTGGAATAAACTGTGTCGACTTGGTCAGCCTGTCGACAATGACCCAAACAACATCAAACTTCCTCGAAGTTCGCGGAAACCCAACTACAAAGTCTATAGTGATCCGTTCCCATTTCCACTCCAGTATAACCATATGCTGGGGTAGGCCACCTGGCCTCTAGTGCTCATACTTAACCTACTGGCAATTTAAACACCTCGCTACATACTTAACTATGTCCTTCTTTATCTACTGCCACTAATAATGCTGCCTCAGGTCGCGATATATCTTCGTAGCACCAGGTTGAATAGAACACCAAGAAATGTATACCTCATCTAGAATCTTCTCCCTCAATCCATCAACATTAGGAACACATATGCGACCCTGGAGTCGCAGAACACCATCCTCGCCAATAGTAACCTCCTTGGCACCACCCCGTAGTACCGTCTCTCTAAGAACTATAAGGTGCGGATCATCATACTGACGAGCCTTGATCCCCTGAAATAATGAAGACTGAGCCACAACACATGCAAGAACTCGACTGGGCTCTTAAATATATAACGTCACAAGTCCGTTAGCTAAGGACTGAATGTCCACAGCCAATGGCCTTTCCTCTGCTGAAATAAATGCCATACTACCCATACACTCGGCCTTGCTGCTTAATGCATCCGCAACCACATTCGCCTTGCCTAGATGGTAAAACATTGTAATATCATAGTCCTTCAATAACTCAAGCCACCTGTGCTGCCTCGAATTAACATCCCTCTGCTTAAACAAATACTGCAAGCTACGATAATCTGTGTAAACTTCATAGGATATCCCATAAAGATAATGCCTCTAGATCTTGAGAGACTGAACTATCGCGGCCAACTCTAAATCATGTACGGGGTAATTCTTCTCGTGGGGATTCAACTGACTTGAAGCATATGCAATAACTCTCCCCTCCAGCATCAATACACAACCCAGGACAATGCGTGAAGCATCGCAATACAGAATATACATCCCTGGACCGAAAGGTAACACTAAAACCGGTGTTGTAGTCAAAGCTGTGTTGAGCTTCTGAAAGCTCACCTCATAATCATCGGACCATCAGAACAGATCACCTTTCTAGGTCAATCTAGTCAAAGGTGCTATAATGGATGAGAATCCCTCCACAAACCGACGATAATAACCTGCTAACCCCAAGAAAGTCCCGATCTTAGTCGCTGTGGTAGGACGAGGCCAACTCTAGACTGCCTTGATCTTCATGGGGTCCACTTTGATACCCTCACCTGATACTACATGCCCCAAGAATGCCACAGAATCTAACTAGAACTCGCATGTGGAGAACTTAACATATAGCTTCTGTTCCCGCAAGGTCTGAAGCACAATTCTCAAATGTTGCTCATGCTCCTCCATACTACGCGAGAAGATCAATATGTCAGCAATGAAGACTATGACAAGTGAGTCAATATCTGGCCTGAACACCCGGTTCATCAAATCCATAATGTCGCTGGGGCGTTGGTCAAGCCGAAGAACATCACTAGAAATGCATAGTGGCCATATCTACTCCGGAAAGCCGTCTCAGGAACATCCGAAGCACGAATATTCAGCTGATGTTACCCAGATCTCAAGTCGATCTTAGAGAACACTTTATCACCCTGCAACTGGTCAAACAAATAGTCAATACGCAGAAACAGGTACTTTTTCTTAATGGTTACTTTGTTCAACTGGCGGTAATCAATACACATCTGCATAGTCCCATCCTTCTTTTTCACAAACAACACTGGTGCACCCCAAGGCGACACACTTGGCCTGACGAACCCCTTCTCTAGCAACTCCTCAAGATGTTCTTTCAACTCCTTCAGAGCCATGTGGTATGGTGGAATAGAGATAGGCTGGGTACCTAGTGCCAAATCGATACAGAAATGGATATCACGATCTGGTGGCATGCTTGGTAGATCAATAGGAAACACATCAGAGAACTCCTGTACCATAGACATTGAATCAATCGTGGGAGTCTCTATAGCAGCATCCCGAACATAAGCTGGATAAGCCAAACACCCCTTCACGACCATGTGTTGAGCCTTCAGGAAAGAGATAACCCGACTAGATGCACTTATAGATGAACCCCTCCACTCCAATCTAGGCAACTTTGGCATTGCCAAGATAACAGTCTTGGCATGGCAATCAAGAATGACATGATACAGAGACAACCAGTCCATGCCTAGGATGACTTCAAAGTTGGACATGTAAAGCAACAGAAGATCCGCTCTGGTCTCATAACCACAGAAGGTCATAATACAGGATTAGTAGACCCGATCTACAATAACAGAATCATCGGCGGGCGTGGATACATAAACAGGAGCACCGAGGAACTCACGAGGGACATCCAGATAATGAGAAAATAGAGAATAAACATATGAATATATAGACCCTGGATCAAATAATACTGAAGCATCCCTACCGCAAACATAAATAATACCTGTGATCACGACATCTGAGGTTACTGCATCTGGTCTGGCCGGAAAAGCATAGAACCTAGCTGGAGCGCCACCTGCTTGGCCTCCACCTCTAGGGCGACCCCTACCCACCTGCACCCAATTTTCACTATAGGTCATGATGGCACCCAACATTGCCGCTAGGCAAGCCAACTATGAACTACCCATTTAATTTCTCATTTAAATATTTTTAAAGTAATTGATTTTTATTTTATAAGATAATGATGAATAGGTGTTTGTAATAATGTAAAGCATAAAATAACGAAATAGTAAATATGGTGAATTTAATACTTAAAGCCATATAATGTCTAAAAGAATATTCCCAAAACCCGGTGTCACAAGTATATGAGCATCTAGTAGAATATACAAAACTCTCTAAAAATTACTATCTGAAACAACATAGACAAAAATGATAAAAACATAACAAGAGGAGGCTCGGGGGCTGCAGAACAGAGCATGGGAAAGCAGCTCACCACTAAGCCTGCGGGTAATGCGGATACGCGCCCGACCGAACTCTAGATGCACCTGCCTTAGAACTTGCACAATATGTGCAGAAGTGTAGCGTGAGTACATAAACAACATGTACCCAGTAAGTATCTAGTCTAACCTCGAAGAAGTAGTGACGAGAGGTCAACTTCGACACTTACTACTGGCAATATACATAATGTACAAGATTGTTTAATAGACATGAAATACAATATTAATGATGGAATAAAAGGCAATAACTAAATGACCATTTATCAAAATAACAATTAAAAGTCCCCAAATATCACGTATTATTCTCAACAAGTAAGGGCTTAATGTGTATTATAAATCCTCAAGTCATGACAGACATATCAAGTGAAATTAGACTCCGAGTGACAACTCGTTAAACAACATCAAAACTAAGAATCCTACCCCAAAACCGAATTGAATCAATTTATGAACTTCAAGCTTTTTAACTTACTCCAAATGCGCCGAATCATACTTAGACTACTCGAAATGGCACCAAAGTTTGCGTACAAGTCATAAATCACCACACAGAACTATTCCCAGTCTCGGAATCCCAAACGGACCTCGATAACACAAAGTCTACTCCAAACCAAATTTAAAGAACTTGAAAACCTTCAATGCGCCAACTTTCAACATTAAGCGCCAAAACGCTCTCGGATTATCTGAAACTCTATCCGAACACACACCCAAGTCCAAAATTATCATACGAACCTATTGGAACCGTCAAATCTCAGTTTCGAGGTCATTTACTAAAAATGTTGACTCAAGTCAAACTTTGAAATCATAGGCCATTATTAAGGAACTAAGTATTTTAATTTCAACCCGACCCTTCCAAACCTAGACCAACCATCCCCGCAAATTATAAAGTAGTAAAAGAACATATGGGAAGTCTTAATTACGGGAATAGGGATCTAGAAAGTAAAACGATCGGTCGGGTCGTTACGACCTTGGAATATTGTCAATATGATCGAGTAGTAACATCCTATTCTTGGCAACATTGAAGTCCAACATGTCCTTAGGGAAGGGAATAAACTGGAAGACTGCTTTTCTAACTTGTCCTTGGATCATAATGAAGTTCAGGTGTATTCTTTTGAAGAGTTGGGAAGTAAAGGGAAGGGTATTGTCAATAGTGATAAGCTCCAATTACCATATATTAGAGTGAGGAATGCAAAACCTAATCCATCATGCTGAAGCCTATGGGTGTGTTTATGGAGATGGTAGTATTTGGTTGTCTATTTATGAAAGTGCTCCAAGGTGTAGTCGGTGTTGATGTTGGGGGTGTTCACCTTCCTACTCAAATTTTGTGGAAGGAGAGTAGGGAAGGCCCATTTTGCACTAACTTAGTTTTCTTTTTTGCAAGTGATGATACAAGGACTGGATACTATACTACGGTAAATACTTAGGTTTAGTCATGGATGCTCAATCCCTTGAGGTTTAGTCATTATAGGAACCAGTCCTTTGAACAAGGTTTTTGCATACAACTATCATTTAAGAGGGCTCATGAATATCTAGCTAAGAAAAGGTCTGCAACATTATAAATGAAACCCTACAAGCTGGACACTGTGCTACGTTGGATGGGATGCGAGATGCGTAGCTCGCTACAGATCAGGCGTCGCAAGCCCAATGCCTACTTCAGATCGTGGAGACACTGGCGACGCAAAGCCTGGCGCGAGCTTCATCTCGCATTACAACAGGCGTCACTTACCTCCCCCTCGCATTAGGCTCCGCGTGGTGAGACCTAGCGCATGATCTGCCTCACGTGTAGATTCGTATCACCAGCAAGAGGCAAGTTCATATCTTCTAAAACGTTGCATGCAAATCACCGGTTTTCAACAAGTGATCAGGAGACCTAAGGATGATCTAGGCAGTTGTGATGGCTTCTATTTGATCGAGTGGATATACAACAAGGTTAAGCTACACAATGTCTACTATATTATGGTAAATCATCATTGTTGGAAAGAAGATGATACTCCTAAAAGACACCAATGACAGAGACAAGGAACAAGAACCGGAAAACATACTTCAACGAGCTAATCTACATTTTGTATTTTGTTCATTTTTAATTATCAACTTATGACATGTTGCCAATAAGTTGATACATGATTTTAGTCTCTTAACTAGCTCGTACTTTTTTCATATGTATGACATTACTTTCATTTAGTTTTCATTAATAAGAATGACCACTAAGCACCTAGCTTAGTGATATATTAGCTAAAAAAATCGAATTACCCTAGGTCTTCGAGAAAATATCAAAACAAATCTAGGAAAATATTTTCAGTCCATCTCACACCTAAATAAATATAACATTAATAATATTGTGGTGGGTGCTTTTATAAATATGGTTTTACAAAAAATCACTCACAACAAATAGCAAGATGGTGATTCACGGATGCAAACTGCTCAACTAAAAGAATCTGTTCTAAAAAAAAAGATATTTTAGTTCTTTATCTGCTTAAGTCATGATTCATTTTTCCTTATAGTATCCTATTTCTACTTTTGAGAATTGTAACTTGTAATGACCCGACGGGTCTTTTTGTGTATTTGAGCCCCTTTTTCCTATTTGATACTTATCGTATGCTTGTTTGCTATTCCGTGACTTGCGGGGTTGGTTAGTTTGGTTTCGGAAAGGTTTGAGAGTGAAGTGGAACACTTAGTTCTATGGTTGGAAGCTTAAATTGTAAGAGATGACCAAGGTTTAATTTTTGTGTAAACGACCTCGAATTAGTGATTTGATCGTTCCAGAATGTTCGTATGGTGATTTTGAACTTAGGCGTATTTAGAGTGCAGCTTGGGCTCGGCAGGTTCAGTTGTATGAGTATGCGTCTTTGGAATCTTATGTCGGTAGTATCCCTAGGAGTGGGGGTGATGGCAAAATAGGTGGAAAGATATCTATGTGATGAGTATTATATGACTGAGAACTACTCTTAGATAGTTTGGATGTGATGAGAAGGATTTTCTTGGGATGCAAAGGGATATGGATATTTGATTATTATCTTGATGTATAATACAATCTTGAGTTGTGAGTGTGTTGATGAATCTTTGAGTTGTTCAATTGTGAAATGAAGTAGGTTCTTATATCTTGTTGACGAATGTAGAATCGGGAAGAAAAATTGATTGCATAATGTTTGTGACCATGGTAAGGTCATATGAAGACGTCAGTTTGAAGCATTGGGGTGCTAATGGGGCACAAGTCATTCAACATGTATTGGTTGTACATCGGAGACTAGAGCAGAGTGGATGACTCTCGAGAAGGTTCTAATGGATTCGAGATTCAATATATGGTATCTAAGGATTTCCAAATTTGTGTATGAATAAAACTTGAGATTGGCATTAGATGGTGACAAGACTTGTGGTATTTATATAGCATTATTGATTTTATAGAAAGTCTCTTCAGAGCAGGCATTTCAGTTTGATGTACTATTGGGTGCATACGAGGAAATACGGTGGCTTACGAGTCTTAGGACGATGAGATTTCATGTTAGGATCACTTGAGATGAGTTTTAGTTGAGGTCAATAGTGTACTGAAAAAGAGTAGTGTGGCCGTGAAGGCGCGTCATGAGTAATCTGAAGAAGTTGGGCCCGTTTATAAGTGGCTTGGATCAGAATGGTAATAAAGATGTCTGGTTCCTTGGTATAATAGGGATTTACATGTATTTTGGTAATACTTTTGGGTTTGGTAGTATGCGTGACTTGGTTGATTTAGAGGGATTTAGTTCTGATGGCTTGGTTATGTGCAAATGTTATCCGAAGAGTTTGTGATGATTTTAGGTCATGACTTGCGGTTGGTGTCTTCTACAAACATGGTAAATTTGGCGCATGTTGTGATTTTCTCCTGAATTGAGCTAAGTGTAAGTCTTCTGGTCGATGGAATGTGTATCCTATTTGTGATTCAAAGTTGATAATGAGATTTTCGTATTTTTGCATAATAACATGATAACGGTGAGCTGTGTGGAAATGGGATTGAATGGACAAGGTTAAGATTCAGTTTTGAAAGGAATATCATAAGTTATAGATAACATGGGAGATTTCAGATATTTAAGAGAATGCTAGAAATATCTTGTATCACCAAGAAGGGTGTGTGTTGAAAAAGATGTATTGTGTATTGATTTGCGGATGTTTGGTTAGTGCTACAGTAATCACATGGTTGGCAACCATTGATGTTCAAGTTTTGCTACTAGATACAGAAGGTTACATGAGTATCTCCCATGAGGTGATTGTGTATGCATGATGTGTCAGTCATTAAGTAGGAGAGTTAGAGATCAGGTATGGAGATTTATGTAACCTTACGGTTTAGATATTAGATTCTTAGAGGTAGACTATTCCTTTAATTGCGGACTCTGAAAGTGTGTCAAAGATTCGATAGCTAATTTTATGTATTATGGATAAGGTCACTATGGATTTTGGAAGGCTATTTACTTATTTTAAGATTATCTAAATCGATTGGGAGCCTATTGAGAATGTGTGTTCTACACTGTATTGGATTTTCTTACTTAGTGCAACTTTTGCTATGGTGTGTTAACGGGAGAAATTCATGTTATTCATGCCCTAATATGTTCTCCGTGTTACTCTCTTATGTTATGATGGGTTGTGAGACTATATGACTATTTAGACGTGTGATGTGTTTCTATATAGGCCTTGTGGCTATATATGAGCGTGATGGCTCTTGGGATGTTGATTTGCTTATTGCACCTTAAACAACTTATCTTCTTCGCAGCGTGTTGTGCTCTCTGTCTCCCCATATTATGTTTATTCACCTTATGTGCTTGTGGTTGATACACATGTATTGGTTAATTTTAAGCACTATGGATCGATGGGGTATTCCATATGGATTGATATGTTTGGATCGGGTTACGTGCCGCAACTGAGTTATTTTGGGATACGGTTCCTTGTGCTTATTTCATGTGCTTTATTTCCCCCCTGTGTAATGTCCTCATAGCATTGTGCTTTTGTGGTTGTATCTGTTGAACTTGTTGGAAATTTCCCTAGTTTGGTTCTCTTCCCATTATTGGTCATTTAAGTTGTTGCTTATTAGGTGCACAGATTGTGTCTTATGTAGTTCTAGGTAGCATTTGGTGTGGCATGTCGGTCAAGCAGCTTGTACTGGGTGAAATGAGGTTATTGGACCGAAATAAGTGCAATTGAATTTGGATAAGGTACATCTAGAAGAAGAATTTTATTAGCCAACTCAGAATTTTGCAATGGTTCTTGTCGGGCGAGCAAAACTCACGACTTGTTGATCCGATGGGTGGTTATGAGTTTCTACATGTTTTTTTCATCATTAGAAGTGTTGCAAAGATTAGGAACAAGATTTTATTTGATATGAGATATATTATCGGTACGAAGTTTGGTAATAAGAAGCTATTGTGGTTAAAAGATATTGCTATAGGTACATGAGTTATGTGGTACATCGTGTGATTATATCTTTGGAGTATATTTACAGCTTGATGCAACTTTTTAGGATTGATACAATGTATATATACAAGAATCGGATCTCATAGGGAGTTCCGGAAGTATTTGGTCCAAAGGATTATAAGCTATGTTTGAAGGAAATATTTTCTGTAAGGATTGTGTTAATGGGTTTATATTGATTGAGGTGATGTGAGATCACTTATGGGTATGTGTAGGATGATCTTATACAGTAATCTGGCAGCTTTGGAATGACTCTTGGCACGTTCAGGGACGAACGTATATTTAAGTGGGGGAGAATGTAATGACCCGACTGGTCATTTTGAGATATAGCATTTTATTCTGTGATTTGAGACTTTGAGTAGCTTCAAATGATGTATTACGATTTGCATGTAAGGTTGGCTTTGATGTTCGAGAGATTCAGGATTTATCTAGTAGAGTGATTCTTAATTTGGAAGCTTTAAGCTAGAAGAGTTGACCAAGCTTTGACTTTTGACTAAACGACCTTGGAATAGATATTTTATAATTTTAATAGGTTTGTATTGTGATTTTGGACTTGTACGTATGTTCGTATTTGAATTTGGATGCACCTAGAAGGTTTTAGCTCTATTTGTCGAAAGTTGGCAATTTGAATAATTGGAGAGTTTATAGGTTTGACTAGGAGTTGACTTTAATATTATCGGGCTCCTATTGTGGTTTGAGACTTTGGATAGGTTCATTTAGATGATTGGGACTTGTTTTCAAAGTTTGGTTGTGATCCAGAATGTTTAGGTGCGATTCGGATGTGCTCGACAAAGTTTGAAGGTTTGCAAGTTAAGAGACGAATTTTGATCTTTGATTTTTGATTTTGATATTAATTGTAGTGTTTCTAATCTTTGGATAAGTTTGGAAGATGTATTTGGACTTGTCGGTATGATTGGACGGGGTCTAACTGGCTCGGGTGAGTTTCAGGGTAACTACGAATCATTTTGGATAAGTTTGCATTGCTGATTTTCTGGTGTATCTAATGAGCTTTGCGATCGCGGAAGGTACTTCACGTTTTCCGGGGAGTGATGCATTCACATTTGTGCTGGGATTGTTGGTCATCACGTTCGCGTCTTGAGGGTCGCATTCGCGAAGAGGTGGAGTCAGGCAGGACTTGGCTTTCGCGTTCACGTTGGTACAATCGCGTTTGCGTCTTGAGGGTCGTGTTCATGAAGAGGCGGAGTCTGGAAAGACTTGTCTTTCGCGTTCGCGTTGGTAAGATCGCGTTTGCGCAGTTTTGGAGTGTTTAATCATCGTTTTTGTGACTATAGCTTCATGTTTGCGAAGAGGGGTTGTGTGGCAGGTCGCATCTGTGCATCGCGATCGGGGGGACCTATCACGATCACAAAGATACCCCTGAGAAGACTTTATAAGTGTTATATTTCGGTATTTTTACCTATTCTATCATATTTTTAGCCCTAGACTTGGAGAGGGAAAATTTTTGTAACGATCCGATCAGTCATTTTGATCATTTGCATTTCCCTTCGGTGGTTTGAGGTAACGAGTAGCTTCATATGATGTATTATGACTTATGTGTATGGTCAGTTTCAGTTTTTGAACAATTCAGGATTGATTTGGAAGAATGATTCTCATTTTAGAAGCTTTAAGTTGGAAGAGTTGACCAAGTTTGACTATTGTGTATTTGATCTCAAATTAGAGTTTTAATGGTTTCGTAAGGTCCGGATGGTGATTTTGGACTTAGGGGTATGTCTGGATGTGGCGGATGGTGATTTTGGACTTAGGGGTATGTCTGGATGTGGATTTGGAGGCTCATAGGTTTTTCTGGCTTGAATCGACGAAAGATGGATAGTTAAAGGTTTGTAAGGTTGATAGGTTTGACCGAGAGTTGACCTCTTTTATATCGGGCTCGGATTATGGTTTCAGAAATTGGTATAGGTCTGTTTTGTCATTTGGGGCTTGCATGCAAAATATTAGGTCATTCTGAGTTGATTTGAAATGGTTCAACATGAGTTTTGGAAAATGGAAGTTCATTAGTTCATTAGGGTTGAATTGAGGTGCGATTCATAGTTTTGATGTCTTTCGTATGATTTGAGGCCTCAAGTAGGTCAGTGTTATGTTTTGGGATTGATTGGTTGATCGGACGGGGTCCCAAAGGGCTCTAGTTTATTTCTAATTTGTTTCAGACCACTTCTGGGCTGTGTAGCATTGCTGGTTTTCCTAAAGCTTTAGATGTTCTTCGCGATCGCGTAGTGTGTTTGGTGTCTGGAAGCTTGTCTTCTTCACGTTCGTAGTGTTGGGTTCGCGATCGCGGACCTGAGGAGAGCTGACTCAATGCGTTCGCATTGGACCGTCGCGATCGCGCAATGGTTGGTCATGCTGGGGATGCCAGGTGCTTTGGCCTTCATGTTTCCGGATGGGGCTCGCGTTCACGTTAGCTTGGGTGGTTGGTGCATCGCGCTCGCGCCCTTATGGTCGCGTTCGCGTAGGAATTCTGGAGGCAGGAGATATTTTGTTCTTCGCGATCACTATGTAGGTCCCCCGATCGCGAAGGGGACTATTGGGCAGAATCATTAATGTACTCTATTTCGAGGTTTTGGTTATTTTATCACAATTTGAGTTAGAGAGCTCGAATTTGGGTGATTTTGGAGTGAATTTTCACAATTTGATTGGGTAAGTATTTTGACTCGGATTTATTTATTATTCATGATTCCAACCTTGTTTTAGCATTTATTTGATAAATCTAAGTGAGGGAAATTGGGGATTTTAGTAAAAACCTTTCTAAATGTAAATTGATAATTTGAAGGTCGATTTGAGGTCGGAATTGGGTGAAATTAGTATGGTTGGACTCGTATTTTAATGGATGTTCAAAATTTATGAGTTTTGTCAGGTTCTGGAGTGCGGGTCCTGAATTGACTTCTTTGATTGAATTTGCATAATTGAACCAAGACCAAAGCTTTAATATTCAAATTTATTTCCTATGGCTTTTATTTATGATATTAAGTTATTTTTGCTAGTGGATTGATTTATCTTATTTGACATAAGTATCTTGCCTAATTTTGTGTGGGAGAACTTCCCCATAGGATTTGGTCTAATTGCATTATTTGTACTATGTGAACGACGTGTACATAAGGTGACGAGTGTATATATGTGATGACCCGATAGGCCGTTTTGAGTACTTGCCCTTATTTCCGTGTTTTGAGACCTCTTTTAGCTTCATTTGATGTTTCTTGATTTGCGTACATAGTACGTATTTTTTTCGGAAACTTTTTACGTAAACAATTGAAAAAAAATATATTTTTTGCTTTAAAAACAACTTGAGTTGACTACGGTCAATATTTTGAGTAAACAACCATGGATCAGTGTTTGACAATTATGGTAGGTTCGTACTGTGATTTTGGACTTGGACGTATGCCCGGAATTGAATTTGGAGGTCCCTAGGATGATTTGACATTTTTTGCCAAAAGTTAGAAATTTAAATGTTTGGAAACTCTCTAGGTTTGACCGTAGGTTGACTTTATGGTTATCAGGTTCGGATTTTGGTTTTAGGATTTGGTATAGGTCCGTTTTGCTATTTGAAACTTGTCTACAAAATTTGGTGCAATTCCAAGTTGTTTTGATAGGAATTAGACTTTGGCTGTGTCTCTAGCTACTCTTGAGTTTCCTTTTGAATTACATGTGTTTTGATGTCCGATTCATGGTTCCGGGTGTTATTCAAAGGTTTTGATCGATCGAGCAAGTTTGTATGACGTTATCACACTTGTGTGCATGTTTGGTTTGGAGCCCGAGGGGCTCAGGTGAGTTTCAGATCTTTTTGAACTTGTAGAACCGTTGTTTCTGGTGTCCGGTGTCTTGTGCTTCGCAATCGCTAAGCTTCTCTCCCGATCGCGAAGGGGAAACTTAGGTTGGGGGCTAGTTGTTCTTTGCGAACGCGAGGGCCGATCGTGGACTCGAAGCAATGGGGAGCTTACCCTTCACGAACGCGACGGGCATTTCGTGAACGTGAAGCTTTGAGGGATTTTTGGTAAAGGCAAGTGGCTCACCATCGCAAACGCGGACCTGGGGACACGAACGCGGACCTGGGGACGCGAATGCGAAGGTAGGCTGGGGAATAAGCCTTCGCGAACGCGATGAAGACCTCGCGAATGCGAAGGCCAATTGGCCAGTGCTCATCGCGAACACGTCAGGTGCTTCGCGAACGCGAAGAACACCTGACGCCCAGATATTTAAAGTGTTGAAAGTCAGGATTTGACCACTTTTCACCATTTTTGAAAGCTAGAGTTCGGCTTAGAAGTGATTTTGAAGAGATTTTTCATCCCCACTTCATTGGTTAGTGATTTTAAACTGGTTTTGATATATTTTAATAATCAGCCATTGATTTTAACCTTTATTCTATGAATTTTATGGTAGAAATTAGGGATTTGCAAAATTGAGATTTAGACCTTAAATTGAGGTCCGATTTCAAAACAAATTACATAATCGGGCTAGAGGGTGAATGGGTAATCGCGTTTTGGTCCGAATCTCGGGTTTTGACCAAGTGGGTATGGGGTTGACGTTTGTTGACTTTTGCCAATTTCATTAAAGATCGAATCCTTTTCACTCGTGGGTAGTTTCTAAAGCTTATTTTGAATTGTTTGAACTATATTTGGCTAGATTTTACTGGTTGGAGGCTAATTCTAAAGTAAAAGTCGTGCTGGAGCATTGATTGGGTTGTGTAAAGAGATAAGTGTTGTGTCTAATCTTGACTTGAGGGAATTAGAACTTGATGAACTATTTGTTATGTGAATTATGTGGGAAAATGGCGTATATGCAAGGTGATGAGTGTGTATGCGCCGTCATGGGATTTAGCATGCAGGATTGGGCTATTTATTTCCATATCTTCATTTATTCCATGTTATCTCTTGTTATATGCTTTAATTGTTACATGTTCTTACTTGGCACCTATGCCTTACTTGTTAATTGTTATTTAATTGTTACTTGCTTTGATTTGCTCATTTCTCACTCAATATCTGCTTACCTTCTACATGTTCCTACTTGCCTTAATTGTATATTCTCATTGTCACATGTTTTTACCCACTATTATGTTATTTTTATTACATGAGTCATTTAGCTATTATTGTATTGATGATAAGGTTAGAGATTATGAGGTATTGGATATTCTCCGTTTGCATTGGTAGTTCTTTAATGTTCTGTACGTTTCATTCTCTTTTGTGTTGATATTTTGTAAATAGTGGTGTTGAGTTGTTTATCTTAATAATTTGATATTGAGGGATCGGGTTGCGCGTCGCAATGGTGTTGAAAGGAATTGATATTGGGGGATCGGGTTGTACGCCGCAATAGAAATAATATGATGTGATATTGGAAATGAGTTGTACGTTGAGAAAGATATTGTGTTGAAACTTGTGATTGGGTTGCACGCCACAATGGATTTGATGTGTTGTAGCTGTTTGTGGCTGTAGAGTTATTCTCCGTGTTGTGATATAAGAATTGAGATTATCTTATTCTGGAGCCCTCATATAGTTGACCTTCAGGTTCATTTATATGAGTTTATTGCTTTATTTCTATTCCTGTTTTGTGTAATTATTATTTCGTACAGGATATTTGTGTGTGACTACCATAGCCTCATTACTACTTTCTCGAGGTTAGGATCGGCACTTACAAAGTACATTGAGTCGGTTGTACTCATGCTACACTTATGCGCTTCTTGTGCAGATACTGAAGTTGGTCCCAGCGGCGCGTTGCAGAGACTGCTCGATTTTGACATCTACAAGACACTTGAGGTAGAGCTGCTGGCGTTCGCAATCCTTGAAGTCCCCTTCTATTATGTTTTATTGTTATTCTCGTTTAAGACAATATTATGTTTTACTTCAGACCATATTTGTAGTATTCTAGACGCTCATGCACTTGTGACGCCGGTTTTCTGGGAGTAGTTTAGTACCGCATTATTTATATTAATACTATGTTCATTTATGAGTTAATCAATTGTTAATTATCACCACCTTGTTATACTTGTTAAAACTGGTTAATTCATTAACTAATGTCGGCTTGCCTAGCAAGTAGATGTTAGGTGCCATCACGAACCCGATGTTGGGACACCAGGTCATGACAAGTTGGTATAAGAGCACAAGGTTGCCTAGGTGTCACGAGTCATGAGCAAGATTAGTAGCGTTTGGAGGATCGGTACCAAGACATATGTACTTATCTTCTAGAGGCTATAGGGCTTTAGTAAAATTACACTTCTTTTTTTCTCAATCGTGCGACTTTATTCTACTACTAAAGTTTAAACCATTCTATTTTTTTTCTCTCGCAGATGGTGAGGACACGCACAACATCCATAACCGGGTAGGAGCCATAGCCTCCTGTTACAGCCACTACCAGGAGTAGGGGCCAGGGGCCTAGGGCCAAGGTAGGGTCCGGGGCAGAGGCAGAGCTCAGCCTAGAGCACGTGTAGCGGCACCCGTTCCGAAGCCTCAGATCGAGCATGAGGAGGAAATCCCTATTTAGAATGCACCCGTCGAACTCGCCCAGGACCCAGAGGGATTCATTGCTACTCTCGTACTTCAGGATATCCTAGTCTGCTTAGTGGGCCTTATAAAGAGTGTGGTCCAGGCAAGAGTTTTTCCTGTGTCACCAACTGTCTCTTAGGTTGGGGGAGGAGCCTAGACTCCCGCCACACACACTCCGGAGCAGATGGCTCCCTTGTACCAGACTCCAACGATTCCAGCAGTTAGAGTAGTTCAGCCTGTTATTGCTAAATAGCCAGGGGAGAGGCCCACAATATCTTCTAAAGGATTGATGAGGTTTGATAATTTCACCAAGCTTTTTCCTATTTATTTTGGTGGCACACCTTCTGAGGACCCACATGATTATTTTGACCGTTTCCTTGAGGTGTTGCACAACATGGGTATTGTGGAGTTCTATGGAGTCAACTTTGTAGTGTTTAAGATGACCAATTCTGCCAAGAGATGGTGGCAGGATTATGAGCGAGGCAGACCAGCAGGATCACATTCACTCACTTGGGATCGGTTTTCACAGCTATTTGTAGAGAAGTTATTTTACTATAAGAGAGGAGTACCACAGGCAGTTCGAGCGCCTCCATCAGGGTAGCGTGACTGTTACCCAGTACGAGACCAGATTTGTGGACCTATCCCGCCATGCAGCTATCTTGATTCCTATTAATATAGAGAGGGTGAGGAGATTCATTGATGGTCTTACTTTTGGTATCATGCTACAGATGGTCAATGAGACGGGGGATGATATTTCTTTCCAACATGCGGTAGAGATTGCTAGACGGATCGAGATAGTTCGTGGTCGGGGTAGAGAGGCGGTATCTGAGAACATGCCTCATCATTTTGGTGGTTTTAGTGGTGCATCCTCTAGAGGTAGAGGTTCATTAGGTAGACTTCATCCTCACAGACTGATTCAGTTAGCGTATCAGGTAGCACACGATGCTTCGAGCAGTCGTGGTTCTTATGTGTCTCGTCCTAAGCATCCAACATTCAGTACACCTTTAACTCATATCAGTGCATAATCACTACATAATTACTACAATGGTTGTTCGGGTCATCAGGGATCATCTCAGACTCAACAGTTAGGCCAACTACGGGGTTGCTTTGAGTGCGGTGATGCAAGTCACATCAGGAGGTACTGTCCTAGGTTGATGAGCAGTAGACCACAACAGGGTACTCATGCCATGATTCTGGCAACGGTTACTCCACTGCCCGCACAGCCAGCTAGATAGGGTTCAGGTATCTAGAGGTGGTGGTTAGGCTGTTAGAGGTGGAGGCCAGAAAGTTAGAGGTCTTCCGAGAGGCGAAGGTCAGAGTGGTGGGGCTCAACCCCATTTTTATACATTACCAGCTAGTCCTGAGGTAGATCATCTGATGCCGTCATCACATGTATTGTTCCAGTTTTCATAGAGATGCTTCAATTTTATTTGATCCGGGCTCTACTTATTCATATATGTTATCCTAGTTTGCTTCATATATGGTTATGCCTCGTGATTCCTTGGGTGCTCATGTTTATGTGTCCACTCCTATGGGCGATTCTATTATGGTAGATCATAATTATTACTCGTGTGTGATTTCTATCGGGAGATATAAGACTAGAGTAGACCTTTTGCTTTTTGATATGGTGGACTTTAATGTTATCTTGGGAATTGATTGGTTGTCACCTTATCACACTATTTTGGACTATCACGCCAAGACTGTGACATTAGCCATGCTAGGGTTGCCTCGATTAGAGTGGAGAGGGACTTCTGGCCATTCTACAAGTAGGGTTATTACTTATGTGAAGGCTTGGCGAATGGTCGAGAAGGGGTGTTTGGCATATTTGGCCTATATCTGTGATCCTAGTGTGGAGGCTCCTTCCGTGGATTCAGTACCAGTTGTGCGCGCGTTTCTAGAGGTGTTTCCTATAGATTTTATTCGGGGATTCTATCCGATAGAGATATCGACTTCTGCATTGATCTGGTTCCGGTCACTCAACCCTTTCTACTATACCATACCATATGGCCCCAGTTGAGTTGAAAGAATTGAAGGAGTAGTTGCAGGATTTGATTGATAAGGGATTCATTAGACCTAGTGCATTGCCTTGGGGTGCACTGGTGTTTTTTGCGAAGAAGAAGGATGGAACAATAAGGATGTGTATAGGCTATTGGTAGTTGAACAAAGTCACTATCAAGAACATGTATCCTTTGCTAGGGATTGGTGACTTATTTGATCAGCTTCAGGGTACCAAGGTATTTTCCAAGATTGACTTGAGATTTGGCTAACATCAGTTTAAGATTAGGGCATCAGATGTCCCTAATACAGCTTTTTGGACTCGGTATGGTCACTATGAGTTCTTAGTGATGTCATTTGGCTTGACTAATTCCACA
Organism: Nicotiana tomentosiformis; assembly: GCF_000390325.3. Lineage (NCBI taxonomy): Eukaryota > Viridiplantae > Streptophyta > Magnoliopsida > Solanales > Solanaceae > Nicotiana > Nicotiana tomentosiformis. The sequence goes on along the minus strand of NC_090816.1, from coordinate 83,488,734 downwards.
GCAATATTTATGGATTTGATGAGCCGGGTGTCCAAGCCCTATCTAGATTCTTTTGTGATTCTCTTCATTGATTATATTTTGGTCTATTCCCGCAGGTTAGAGGAGCATGAGCAGTATCTGCAGATTGTACTCCAGACTTTGAGAGATCATCAGTTATATGTCAAGTTTTCAAAGTGTGAGTTCTGGTTGGACTCGGTTGCCTTTTTGGGCCATGTTGTATCTTCTGAGGGCATTAAAATAGATTCTAAGAAGATTGAGGCATTTCAGATTGGCCTAGACCTACTTCAGCTATAAAGATTCGGAGCTTTCTATGTTTGGCGGGTTATTATCGCCAATTCGTGGAGGGATTTTCATCAATCTCAGTCCCATTGGCCAAGTTGACCCAGAAGGGTTCTCTTTTCAGATGGTGTGACGAGTGTGAGTTGAGCTTTCAGAAGCTCAAGACTACATTGACTACATCTCTAGTGTTGGTGTTGCCTACATATTTGGGATCCTACATCATATATTGTGATGCATTGCGTATTGGGCTTGGCTCAGGATGGTAGGGGTGATTTCCTACGCGTCTCAGCAGTTGAAGGTTCATGCGAAGAATTACCCTGTTCATGATTTAGAGTTGGCAGCCATTGTGCACACGCTGAAGAGTTGGAGGCACAATCTGTACAACGTTCATTGTGAGGTCTATACAGACCATCGGAGTCTCCAGCACCTGTTCAAGCAGAAAGACCTTAATTTGCGGCAGCGGAGATGGTTAGAGTTGTTGAAAGACTATGATATCACCATATTATATCATCTGGGGAAAGCCAATATAGTGGCCGATGCATTGAGTAGGAAGGCGGAGAGCATGGGTAATTTGGCATATTTACCGGTAGCATAGAGGCCACTAGCCATGGATGTTCAAGCCTTAGCCAATCAATTTGTGTGATTGGATGTTTTGGATCCCAACCGGGTTCATGCTTGTGTTGTGGCATAGTATTCATTGTTGGAGCGTAGCAAGGCTCGCCAGTTTGATGATCCTCACTTATTGGTGTTGAAGGATACAGTGCAACGGGGTGGTTCTAAGGAGGTTGTGATCGGTGATGATGGTGTTATACGACATCAAGGACGGATTTGTATTCCAAATGTTGATGGGTTGAAAGAGGTAATCCTTGAGGAGGCACACAGTTTGCACTATTCTATTCACCAAGGTGTCACGAATATGTACCGTAACTTGAAACATCACTATTGGTGGTAAAGAATGAAGAAAGACATCGTTGTCAACGGGTGAAGTATGAACCTCAAACATTGGGTGGATAGACTCAGAGATTAGAGATACTAGAGTGGAAGTGGGATCGCATCACTATGGATTTTGTGGTAGTCTTGCCACAGACCTTGAAGAAATATGATGCAGTCTGGGTTATTGTAGACCGGTTAACTAAGTCTGCATACTTCATTCCGGTGGTGACTTCCTATTCTTCAAATAGATTGGCTCAAATTTACATTCATGATATTATCAGCCTGCAGGGTGCCTGCAGGGTATGCCCATTTCCATCATTTCTGGCTGAGGCACGCAATTCACATCATATTTTTGGAGAGACGTGCAGTGTGAGTTGGGAATGCGAGTTGATATGAGCATAGCATTTCGTCCTCAGATGGACAGACAGTCCGAGCGCACAATTCAGATCTTGGAGGACATGTTACACGCTTGTGTTATGTACTTCAGAGGTTTATGGGACCAGTTCTTACCTCTTGCAGAGTTTTCCTACAATAACAGTTACCAGTCGAGTATTTAGATGATGCCGTATGAGGCATTATATGGGGGGCGATATCGTTCGCCGTGTGGTTGGTTTGAGCCCAGAGAGGCTAGGTTGTTGGGCACTGATTTGGTTCGGGATGCCTTGGAGAAAATTAAGTTGATTTAAGATCGACTTCGTACAACATAGTCTAGGCAGAAGAGTTATACTGATCGGAGGAAACGTTATGTAGCATTTATGGTGTTATAGAGGTTTTTATTTAGAGTTTCACCCATGAAGGGTGTGACGAGGTTCGGGAAGAAGGGAAAGTTGAGCCCTAGGTATATTGGTCCTTTTGAGATCCTTGAGAGAGTTGGTGAGGTGGCCTATAGACTTGAATTTCCACCCAGCTTATCGGGAGTTCACACGGTGTTCCATGTTTCCATGCTCCGAAAGTATAATGGTGATCTGTTACATGTATTAGATTTTAACTCAGTCCAATTGGACAATGATTTGACCTATGAGGAAAAGTTGGTGGCCATTCTAGCTTGGCAGGTTCGAAAGTTGAGATCATAGAGTTTTCCTTCTATGAAAGTGCAATGGAGAGGTCAACCGATTGAGGTAGCTACCTGGGAGTCCGATTCCGATATATGGAGTAGATACCCACACTATTTACTAGTCCATGTACTTTTCTATGTCCGTTCGAGGATGAACATTTATTTTAGAGGTGGAAAATGTGATGACCCGATAGGTCGTTCTGAATACTAGCCCTTATTTCCATGATTCGAGATCTTTATTATATTCATTTGATGTTTCTTGATTTATGTGCATAGTCCGTGTTGTTTTCCGAAATGTTTTTACGTAAAAGTTTGAAGAAAATGTGATTTTTGGATTTAAAAATAACTTGAGTTGACTACACTACGATCAACATTTTTGGGTTAACGACCTTGGATCGATATTTTGATGATTCCGGTAGGTTCGTATTGTGATTTTGGACTTGGGCGTATGCCCGAAATTGAATTTGGAGGTCCCTAGGATGATTTGACTTGTTTTGAAACTTGTCTGCAACATTTGGTGCAATTCCGAGTTGGTTTGATAGGAATTAGACGCTTTGCTCTGTTTCTATCTACTCTTGAGTTTCCTTTTGAATTTCATGTGTTTTGATGTCCGATTCGTGGTTCCAGATGTTATTTTGGTGCTTTGATCGTGCGAGCACGTTCATATGATGTTATCATACTGGTGTGCATGTTCGGTTTGGAACCTGAGGGGCTCGGGTGAGTTTCTCATCGGTGTAAGATCATTTTAAACTTGTAGAACTGCTGTTTCTGGTGTCTGGTGTCTTGTGCTTTGCAATCGCGAAGCTTCCCTCACGATCGCGAAAGGGAACCTTGGGCTGGGGGCTGGTTGTTATTCGCGAACGCGAGGGCCGATCCCGAACGCCAAATAATGGGGGGCTTACCCTTCGTGAACGCGACATGCATATTGCGAACGCGAAGTGTTGAGGGATATAGGGTAAAGGCAGGTGGCTCTTCATCGCGAAACGGACCTGGGGACGCGAACGCAAACGCAAAGGCAGGATGGGGAATAAGCCTTCGCGAACGCGATGAAGACCTCGCGAACGCGAATGCCAATTGGCCAGTGCTCATCGCGAATGCGTCAGGTGCTTCACGAACGCAAAGAACACTTGACGCCCAGATATTTAAAGTTTTGAAAGTCGGGATTTGACATTTTTCACAATTTTTAAAAGCAAGAGGTCGGCATATAGGCGATTTTGAAGATACGTTTCATCCCCGCTTCATTGGTTAGTGATTTTTAACTAGTTTTGATGTATTTCCATAATCACCTATTGATTTTAACCTTTATTCTATGAATTTCATGGTAGAAATTAGAGATTTAGCAAAATTGAGATTTAGACCTCAAATTGAGGTCGGATTTTGAAATAAATCATGTAATCGGGCTTGGGGGTGAATGTTTAATCATATTTTGGTCTGAATCTCGGGTTTTGACCAAGCGAGCCTAAGGTTGACTTTTGGTGACTTTTTTCAATTTCATTAAAGTTGAAATATTTTTCACCCATGGGTAGTTTCTAAAGCTTATTTTGAATCATTTTAACTATATTTGGCTAGATTTGATTGGTTTGGAGGGTAATTCTAAAGGAAAAGTCGTGGTTGAGCATTGATTGGGTTGCGGAAAGAGGTAAGTGTTGTGTCTAACGTTAACTTGAGGGAATTATGACTTGAAAAACTATTTGTTATGTGAATTATATGGGAAAACGACGTATATGCGAGGTGACGAGTGTATATGCACCGTCCTGAAATTTAGCATGCGGGATTGGGCTATTTATTTCCATGTCTTCATTTATTCCATGTATCTCTTGTTATATGCTTTAATTGTTACATGTTCTTACTTGACACCTATGTCTCACTTATTAATTGTTATTTAATTGTTACTTGCTTTGATTTGTTCATTTCTCACTCAATATCTACTTACCTGTTACATGTTCCTACTTGCCTTAATTGTAAATTCTCATTGTCACATGTTTTTTCCCGCTTTTATTGTCCTTATATTACTCGATGCATTTTACTATGTTATTTTGATTACGTGGGTCATTTAGCTATTCTTGTACTGATGAATAGATAAGGTTTGAGATTACGAGGTATTGGATATTCTCCGTTTGTATTGGTAGTTCTTTAATGTTCCATACGTTTCATTCTCTTTTGTGTTGATATTTCATAAATAGTAGTGTTGAGTTGTTTATGTTAATAATTTGATATTGGGAAATTAGGTTGCGCGCTTCAACGGTATTGAAAGGAATTGATATTGGAGGATTGGGTTTCATGCCGCAGCGGCACATGAAATACTATGATGTGATATTGGAAATGAGTTGTACGTTGAGAAAGATATTGTGATGAAACTTGGGATCGGGTTGCACGTCGCAACGGATTTGATGTGTTGTAGTTGTTTGTGGCGTAGAGTTATTCTCGGTGTTGTGATATAAGAATTGAGATTATGTTATTCTTTGGCTCTATGGTAGCTGACCTTTGGGTCCGTTTATATGAGTTTACTGCTTTATTTATATTCATGTTTTCTGTTATTATTATTTCGTACAGGATATTTGTGAGTGACTTGCCATAGCCTCGCCACTACTTCGTCGAGGTTAGGCGAGGCACTTACAGAGTACATGAGATCGGTTGTACTCATGCTACACTTTTGCAGTTCTTGTGCAGTTACTGGTTTTGGTCCCAGCAGCACGTAGCGGAGACTGCTCGGATTTGACAGATACAGGAGACTTGAGGTAGAGTTGCTGGCATTCGCAATCCCTGAAGTCCCCTTCTATCATGTTTTACTGTTATTCTAGTTTTAGAAAGTATTATGTTTTACTTCAGACCATGTTTGTAGCATTCTACACGCTCATGTTTGTGACTCTAGATTTTTGGGAGTAGTTTAGTATCACGCTATTTATATTAGTTGTGTTCATTTATGAGTTAATCAATTTTTAATTATCATCTCCTTGTTATAATTTTTAAAAATAATTAATTCATTATCTAACATCAGCTTGCCTAGTAAGTAGATGTTAGGCGCCATCACGGACCCGATATTGGGATTCTGGGTCGTGACAGTACACGGGTGTATGTGTTGGTTATGACCGGATTTGACCCAAGGTTACTTTTATTACTTTGTTTTGATTGAGAAGTCTTTGATTTACGTGATTTCACTTTGGTGTTTACTTGAGTTTATATTCCAAGATAGAGATCATGTTTTATGATTTTAATTCCTTATTTGGCTAAGTTGGACGTTTGTAAGATTCTTGCTAATTTGAGTTAGCTTTCATGCTTATATGTTGAACACCCATCCACAATTCATTATTGATTTGTCCCTGTACACTGCCTTGGCAGATTGTGAGTTTATATCTTGATGACAATTGTTGGCACGTTATGTTGTCATGATTTTGGCATATGTGGACTTATTGGGCGGATTGTTCGGCTGTTTGCACGATGTTTCCATCATGCTATTGTTATTATTGATATTTCACATGCGGCTAGACAAGGCGGGTTATATATATCGGGTTTGCGTATGTTGCTAGATAAGGAGGGATGATTACTAAAACGTGTGTGGCGAGACAAGGCGCGCATTTACTTTATTGTTGCCCACGCGGTGAGATAAGGGTGGCTATGTGGGGATGATATGTGATGGCCTAGGTGCGTGTTGTTGATGAAAAAAAGGGTATTCTTGCTTGTGCTTATGACTTCCTTGTGTGTGTCTTGCATATTACGTGATTTGTTATGTTGTTCCCAATGTGCTACTGCGTGTCTCTGATATTACTTTATGATTTGGCTGCCAAGGTGAATTTACCAACGTGAAATTATTATCTCATATTTTGTTGAGTTAATGCTAATATAACGGATTGAAAGAAAAAGAAGTTGTTATCATGCATTACTTTATTTGATTCTTGGAAACTTTCTCTTGAACGTGTTATTGGTAACTGACACGAGTACGATATATGTGGTGGCACGAGATCTTTGTTGTGCGAGTGAGACTTATATTATGGCACGAGGTCTTTGTCGTACGGTTGTGGTATTTGTTGTGGCCCGAGGTCTTTGTCGTGCGAGTATGACATATATTGTGGCACGGGGTCTTTATCGTGCGAGTGAGACTTATATTGTGGCACGAGGTCCTTGCCATGCGAGGATGATTGATAATGTGGGCACTAGGTGCCGTGTGTGTGATTCTATTTGATGAATTATTATCGGAATGGAAACTGTACTTGTTTTAAATGGTTATCGCTTAGTTTGATGAGACAAAAATTATTGCTTTATGTTATTGTTTATTTTTGCCAGTTTTTGATATTATTGCACATGTTATTTGACTAGTGAGTATCTTGACTTGAACATCGTCACTACTCTACCGAGGTGAGTCTTGATACTTATTGGATACCGATCGTGGTGTACTCATACTACACTTCTCCACATTTTTGTGCAGATCCAGGTGTTGGCGATAGCAGATCCGGACAATGAGAGTTCTCTGATCGTGAGGATTCAAGCTAGAGATGCTTTGATCGTCACAGTCCCTTGTAGTCCTTTCCTTACGTTTGTATTGCCAATTCTCTATCCAAACAGTATTATATTTGAGTTATTTCAATGTATTCAGTTAGAGTTTGCGACTATGTACTACCTAGTTCTAGGATATATTGTGATTATCGTCGTGTTAGCTTGTATCCTTCAGTATATCACGTCTTTAGTGCTTTAAAAATTGATAAGTATTCAGCTTACCTAGTTATAGAGACTAGGTACCATCACTATCCTCAAGGTAGAATTTTGGGTTGTGATAATTGTTCATGGAGATTTTCATACAAGGCAAAAGGTTTAGTGATTTTTACGTATTTAAGATTATATTTCAAGAATCAACATGGATTTCTACACCATAAATATGGAATTTTAAAATGGATTTTTTGTTTTTTAACTACACTTTAAGAGAGTGTATTTTGAGGATTTGACCACCGATTTGGACTCGATTTTGAAACTAATTATATATTTGGACTCGAAAGGTTATGGATCATCAAATTTTGGTATTGGTTTTGAATTTCGGGCACGTGGGCCCAGGTTGACTTTTGTTGACTTCTTGGGACTTCTTCAAAGAGCGAAGCTTTATTGATTGAGATTGCTTCCTATTGTATTGGTTGACTTCTTTGGTTGTTGTTTGGCTAGATTTAAGCCGGTTAGAGGTGATTTCTAAAGGAAAAGCGATTTTGGAGCTTTGGACGGAGCCGAATGATGTAAGTATCTTTCCTAGATTTGGTTTGAGGGAAATGTTTCCTAATAAATGGTATTGTTTGCTACATGCGTGGGTGATGTATATGCAAAGTGACGAGCGTATATGCATGTGTCATGGTTATTCATGCTCGGGGGTAGATACTAGATTACATTATTGTCACGACCCAAAAATCCGCATGTCGTGATGGAGCCTATCTCAAAACTAGGCAAGCCGACAACCTCAATAAACCACAAATTCTTTTAAGTTTGAAAACATAATATTTAAATTTAACAGAAAATCTCATAATTATTGCTACAAATACACTCCCACAACACAGTGTCACTGAGTACATGAGCATCTAAATGATAACAAAGTCTAAATAATAAAAACACTATCTGAAAATATAGAACAGTACAATAACTGAAAGGAGGAGAGTCAAGGTCAACGGACACCAGGCAGCTACCTTGACAGTCTCCAACTGATAACACTCTGAGATCTAATAGTCGCCGTGTCCGGAAGAACCTGGATCTGCACATGAGGTGTAGAGTGTAGTATGAGTATAACCAACTCAATAAGTAATAAGACTAACCTTTGGGCTGAAAGTAGTGACGAGCTCAGCAGGTACATTCCAATATAAAAATAACAGTATAGAAAATATAGGCATGCTTTCAAGTTCAACAGTTAAACTCAGTACAAGAAAAATAGATCAATACTGAATGATATGAGGAATATGACAACTCAGTGGAAGAATCTCGTATACTCACAATCACAATTACTCAGTCACTCAGTATTGTATATGGCCAATCCAGCCCAAGGAAACATTTATCCCAAATTATAATGATTCGGACAAGATCCATGTCTAGAGAAATTCATCCCAAATATAAATAAGTAAGGCAAGTCCATGCCCTGGGAAGTCCATTCTGAATATAAATCATCTACGCTCAATATGGGGGGGGGGGGTGCAAACTCTAGAGGGGCTCCTTCATCTCAAGCGTGTTATAAAGCCGATATGGCCTGCTGCAAGCAGGAAACCCCGATCCATATAATAATAAAACCTATATGGCCTGCTGCAGGCGGGCATCCCCAACCCGTAGAATAATATTATATATGAAGCCGATATGTCCTGCTGCATACGGGCAGCCCCGATCCCATAAATATCCTCACAATGGATGAACATGGCTGAGTATGAAATATATATTTTTAAACAATTGCATTCAACAGCAACACGACCCTATGGGTCCCGAAATAACCGCACGTAGCCTAAACATGATCTTTAATACGAGTCTCTGCTCAATTTCTCTAACACGTAGAGAATATGAGGATAATAACATGATTCCTTAATTTTTACAACTCCAAAGAATTTATTCAAGTCATGATTTCTATGGTGCACGCCTAAACGCTCGTCACCTAGCATGTGTGTCACCTCCAACAATTGATATAACACAAAATTCAGGGATTCATACCCTCAGAACCAAGTTTAGAAAGATTACTTACCTCAAACCATGTAATTCTTTACTCCGCCATACCCTTGCCTCACGAATCAGCCTCCGAACGCCTCGAATCTAGTCACAATTAATTCGATTCAATCAATACAAATTATTGGAATTGTTTCCGTATGAACATACGAATTTTGAAACAAAATCCGAAATTTAACTCAAAATTTTCATGTGGGGTCCATGTCTCGAAACCCGACAGAAGTTACAAAATATGAACGCCCATTCAACTACGAGTCCAACCATATCAAATTTACCAAATTCTGACATCAACTCGACCTCCAAATCTTAAATTCTTATTTTGAAATCCCTAAGACCAAATCCTCTAATTTTACCTCAAAAATACGTAATCTAGTCAAAATACTCATTGATAATCCAATACTATTGACTAACAATGATCACAAGTGACTTACCTCAAGTTTTCCCATGAATTCCCTCTAAAAATCGCCCCAAAATCGTGTTGGAAATGTCCATAGTGGCAAAACTCGCAACCCCTTCGAAATGTATATTGTCCAGAGGTTCCGCACCTGCGACTCACTTAGCCGCTTATGCGCTCTCGCAGGTGCAAGAAACCAACTGCTTTTGCAGTTTGCCAAGGCTGGCCTCCCTTCGCTTTTGCGGTCGCCTTCCCGCTTCTGCAGGCACGCTTATGCGAGGAGCAAGCCGCTTATGCAGCCTTTGCGGTTTTGCAGTCACACAGTCACAGATGTGACACCGCTTCTGCGGACCATCTTCTCGCTTCTGCGACCTCTGCCTCATCCCACACCTGGTCTCTTCTACGATGAAGCACACGCTTCTGTGAGCTCGCACCTGCGAGCCAAATTCCGCTGGTGCGATTGCATTAGAAGGCAAATATTTCCAGATTTCTTCCAAGTCCAAAATTTAGTCTGTTAACCATCCGAAACTCACCCGAGGCACCAGGGAACTCAACCAAATACACTAACAATTCCTAAAAAATCATACGAATGTAGTCGAAACTTCAAATCACATCAAACAATGCTAAAACACGAATCATACCCCAATTCAAGCTTAATGAAACTAAGAATTTTCAACTTCTATATTCGATTCCGAAGCATATCAAATCAAGTCTGATTGACCTAAAATTTTGCACACAAGTCATAAATGACATAACGGCCCTATTCCAATTTCCAGAATTGGATTCTGATCCCGATATCAAAAAGTCAACTCCCCGGTCAAACATCTAAACTTAAATTTCTATTTTAGTCATTTCAAGCATTATTTAATTAAGGACTTCCAAATAATTTTCCGGACATGCTCCTAAGTCCAAAATCACCATACGGAGCTATTGGAATCATCAAAATTCTATTCCGAGGTCGTTTACAGATAAATCAACATCTGGACAACTATTTCCACTTAAGCTTTAAACCTTGGAACTAAGTGTTCCAATTCATTCCAAAACCTCACAGGACCCAAACCAATTAACCCGACAAGTCATATAATAACTGTAAAGCACAAATTGAGCAGTAAATGGGGGAACGGGGTTGTAATACTTTAAACAACCGGCCGAGTCGTTACATTCTCCCTCTCTTAAACAAACGTTTGTTCTCGAACGAGTTTAGAATTATACCTGAAGTATTTAATATGTGTGGATATTTGCTCTGCATCTCCCGCTCAGTCTCCCAAGTAGCTTCTCCGACTGGCTGGCCTCTCCACTATACTTTCATTGAAGTTATGTTCTTTGATCTCAACTTTTGAACCTGCCGGTCCAAAATGGCCACCGGTTCCACATCATAAGTCAAATTACCATCCAACTGCACTGTACTGAAATCCAACACATGAGACGGGTCTCCGACATACTTCAGGAGCATATATACATGAAACACTGGGTGAACACCCGATAGACTAGGCGGCAAAGCAAGTTCATAAGCCACCTCTCCAATCTTCTTAAGTATTTCAAAAGGTCCAATATACCTAGGACTCAATCTGCCCTTCTTCCCAAATCTCATAACACCCTTCATAGGCGAAACTTGGAGTAGTACCTTCTCTCGTACCTTGTAAGCAACATCACGAACCTTCCGGTTAGCATAACTCTTCTGTCTAGACTGCGCTGTGCGAAGTCGATCCTAAATCAATTTAATCTTTTCCAAAGCATCACGAACTAAATCAGTACCCAAATAGTCTAGCCTCACCCGGCTCAAACCAACCCACCGGAGACTGACACCGTCTCCCATATAAAGCCTCATACAGAGCCATTTGAATGCTCGATTGGTAGCTATTATTATAGGCAAACTCTGCAAGTCGCAGAAACTGATCCCAAGAAACTCCAAAATCTATAACACAAGCGCGTAGCATCTCTTCCAATATTTGAATAGTGCGCTCGGACTGGCCGTCCATCTGAGGGTGAAATGTTGTACTCATCTGAACCTGTGTACCTAATTCTCATTGTACTGCTCTCCAAAACTGTGATGTAAACTGCGTTCCCTGATCTGAAATGATGGACACTGGCACATCGTGAAGGCGAACAATCTCATGAATATAAATCTCAGCTAACCGCTCCGAAGAATTAGTAGCATCGACTGGAATAAAATGCGCGAACTTGGTCAACCGATCTACAATCACCCAAATAGCATCAAACTTCCTCAAAGTCTATGGGAGTCCAACTACAAAGTCCATGGTAATACGCTCCCACTTCCATTCCATAATTTCAAGTCTCTGAAGCAATTCGCCCGGTCTCTGATGCTCGTACTTCATCTGCTGACAATTTAAACACCGAGCTACAAACTCCACTATATCTTTCTTCATTTTTCTTCACCTATAGTGTTGTCTCAAGTCCTGATACATCTTAGCGGCACCCGGATGAATGGATTACCGCAAACTGTGGGCCTCCTCAAGAATCAACTCCTGCAGTCCATCTACATTTGACACACAAATCCGACCTTGCATCCCCAATACCCCATCATCCCCAATAGTAACATCTCTGGCATCACCATGCTGAACTATGTCCTTAAGGACCAACTAATAGGGAGCATCATACTGGCGCTCTAGGATGCGATCATATAAAGAAGACCGAGAAACCACAGAAGCTAGAACGTGACTGGGCTCCGAAATATCTAATCTCACGTACTGATTGGCCAAGGTCTGAACATCAACAGCAAAAGGCCTTTCACCAACAGGAATGAATGCAAGGCTACCCATACTCACTGACTTTCTACTCAAGGAATCGGCCACCACATTGGCCTTCCCGGGAATAGTAATATCATAGTCCTTTAGTAGCTCCAACCATCTCCGCTGCCTCAAATTTAGATCCTTCTATTTGAATAAGTGTTGAAGACTCCGATGATTTGTAAATAACTAACAAGACACACCATAGAGATAGTGCCTCCAAATCTTCAATGCATGAACAATAGCTGCCAATTCTAAATCATGGACAGGATAGTTCTTTTCATGTGACTTCAACTGGAGTGAAACATAAGCAATCACTCTACCCTCCTACATTAAGACACACCCAATACCAATCCGAGAAGCATCATAATACACTGTATAAAAACCTGAAGCTGAAGGAAAAACTAGAACTGGAGCTGTGGTCAAGGCAGACTTGAGCTTCTGAAAGCTCTCTTCACACTCATCCGACCACCTGAATGGAGCACCTTTCTGGGTCAATTTAGTTAAAGGCGATGCAATAGACGAAAAACCCTCCACAAAGTGACGATAATAACCGGCCAAGCCGAGAAAACTCCGAATCTCGGTAGCTGAAGATGGCATGTGCCAACTCTGAACTGCCTCTATTTTATTCAGATCCACCTTCTTTTTCACTCGACACTATGTGTCCCAAGAATGCCACCAAACTAAGCCAGAACTTACACTTGAAGAATTGGGCATAAAGTTTCTACTCCCTCAGTCTCTATAGTACAATACTCAAATTTTGTGCATGTTCCTCCTGGCTACGTGAGTACATTAGGATATCATCAATAATTACTACGACAAACAAATCAAGATGCGACTGGAATACACTATTCATCAAGTGCATAAATATTGTTGGGCCGTTGGTCAGCCCAAAAGACATCACGAGAAATTCATAGTGACCATAACGAGTCCTGAATGCCGTCTTTAGAATATTCGAATCCCGAATTATCAACTAGTGATACCCGTATCTCAAATCAATTTTGGAGAATACCCTCGCTCCCTGAAGCTGATCAAATAAATCATCAATACGCGGCAAAGGATACTTGTTCTTGATTGTAACTTTGTTCAACTGCCTGTAGTCGATACACATCCGCATAATACCGTCTTTATTTTTCACAAATAGAACTGGTGCACACCAAGGTGACACACTAGGCCTAATAAACCCCTTATCAAGAAGTTCCTGAAGTTGCTCTTTCAACATCAACATCAATATCTCTCACAAAGGCCAAATATGACAAACACCCCTTCCCAACCATACGTTGGGCCTTCAAGTAAGAAATTAACCTGCTGGGAACATAATCTGGAGAACTTCTCCACTCGACCTTTGGCAATCCAGGTATCTCCAACATCACCATTTTTGTGTGACAGTCCAGAATAGCATGACATGGAGACAACCAATCCATACCCAAGATTACATCGAAATCAACCATACTGAGCAATAAGAGATCGAGTCTAGTCTCCAGTCCCCCAATAGTTACAACATACGACCGATACACACGGTCCACAATAATAGTATTTCCCACCAACGTAGATACACAAACACGTGAAACTAAGGACTCACGGGGCATATCCAGATAATGTACAAAATATGATAAAACATATGAATAAGTGGAACCAGGATCAAATAATATAGAGGCTTCCCTGTGGCAAATTGAGACAATACATGTGACCACTGCATCTGAAGCAATGACATCTGGACTGGCAGGGAAAGCATAGAATCGAGCCTGACCGCCACCTGATCGGCCTCCTCCTCTTAAGAGACCCCTAGCTAACTGAACCACACCCCGAGCTAGCCAGGCGGGTAGTGGAGCAACTGGTGTAGGAGTCATATCCCGACTCCTCTACTGAACTGGACCTCACAAAAAGGAAGTATGCAAAATTCTTTAAGTGTGAATTCTTGATTCAATGGCATTTTTGGGTCATATGGTGTCAAGTGAGGGGATCAAGGTAGATCCGAATAAGATTGAAGCAGTGCAGAGTTGGCCAAGACTGTCTTCAGCTACTGAGATCCGAAGTTTTCTTGGTTTGGCTGGGTATTACCGTAGTTTTGTAGAGGGTTTCTCATCTATTGTTGCACCTATGACCAGATCGACCCAGAAGGGTGATCCTTTCAGATTGTTCGAGGAGTGTGAGGAGAGCTTTCAAAAGCTCAAGACTGCTTTGACTACAACCTAAGTGTTGGTGTTGCCTACGAGTTTGGGGTCTTACACTGTGTACTGTGATGCGCCACATGTTGGCCTTGGCACGATGTTGATGCAAGACGGTAAGGTGATTGTCTACGCGTCTAGACAACTAAAGACCCATGAGAAGAATTATCCAGTCCACGACTTGGAATTGGCAGCTATTGTTCATGCCTTGAAAATTTGGAGGCACTATTTGTACAGTGTCCCTTGTGAGGTCTATACCGACCACTAGAGTCTACAACATCTCTTCAAACAGAAAAATCTTAACTTGTGGTAGCGGAGTTGGTGAGAGTTGCTTAAAGACTATGATATCACCATTCTATATCATCCCGGGAAGACCAATGTGTTGGCCGATGCCTTGAGTCGAAAGGAGGAGAGCTTGGGCAGTTTAGCATATCTACCAGTAGTAGAGAGGCCATTAGAATTGGATGTTCGGGCCTTTGCCAACCAGTTTGTTAGATTGCATGTTTTGGAGCCTAGTCGGGTTCTAGCTTGCGTGGTTTCTTGGTCTTCTTTATATGATCACATCAGATAGTGTCAGTATGACGACCCCCATTTGCATGTCCTTAAGGACATGGTGAAGCACGTCGATGCCAATGAGATTTCTATTGGAGATGACGGTGTGTTGTGGATATATGGCCTATTATATGTGCCCAATGTGGATGGATTACGTGAGTTGATTCTTCAGGAGGCCTATAGTGCGCGGTACTCCATTCATCCGAGTGCCGCTAAGATGTATCAGGATTTGAGGCAGCACTATTGGTGGAGGAGAATGAAGAAAGACATAGTGAAGTATGTAGCTCAGTGCCTAAATTGTCAGCAGGTAAAGTATGAGCACCAGAGGCCAGGAGGTTTGCTTCAGAGACTTGAGATTCTCGAGTAGAAATGGAAGCGAATTAGACTTCGTTGTTGGGCTCCTACGGACTTAGAAGAAATTTGACGCAGTATGGGTGATTGTGGATAGGTTGACAAAGTGGGCTCATTTCATTCCGGTGGTGACTACCTATTCTTCAGAGCAGTTGGCTCAGGTCTATATCCCCGAAATTTTCTGACTTCATGGCATGCCAGTATACATCGTCTCTGACCGGGGCACGCAGTTTAAATCGCGTTTTTGGAGAGCCGTACAACGTGAGTTAGGCACACGGTTTGGGTTGAGTACAACATTCCACCTCCAGACAGACAGACAGTTCGAGCGCACCATTCAGATATTGGAGGATATGCTTCGTGCCTGTGTTATGGAGTTCGGGGGTTCTTGCGATCAGTTCTTGCCGCTTGCGGAGTTTGCCTACAATAACAACTACCAATCGATTATTCAGATGGCTCCTTTTGAGGCCCTATATAGGAGACAATGTCGTTCCCCAGTTGGTTGGTTTGAGCCGGGAGAGGCTAACTTATTAGGAACAGATTTGGTTTGATATGCCTTGTAGAAGGTCAAGTTGATCCAGGATTGGCTTCGTACAACCCAATCTAGAGAGAAGAGTTATGTAGATCAAAAGGTTTGTGATGTTGCATTCATGGTTGGAGAGCGATTCTTGCTCCGGGTTTCATCCATGAAGGGTGTGATGAGGTTCAGGAAGAAGGGAAAGTTGAGCCCTAGGTATATCGGGCCTTTTGAGATCCTTGAGAGAGTGGGAGATGTGGCCTACAAGCTTGCATTACCACCTAGTCTATCTACAGTTCATCCGGTGTTCCATGTTTCTATGCTTCAGAAGTATCACGGTGATCTATCCCATGTGTTAGATTTCAGCTCAGTCCAATTGGACAAAGATTTGTCTTATGTTGAGGAGCTGGTGGCCATCTTGGACAGGCAAGTCCGAAAGTTGAGGTCAAAGAGTATTGCTTCAGTCAAGGTTCAGTGGAGGGGCCAACCAGTCGAGGAGGCGATGTAACGACCCGACTTATCGTTTTAAGAATTTAAGCCCCGTCTGGTGGCATAAGGCCCTGAGCAGCTTCTTATTATGAGTATTGACTTGCGTGCGTGGTTGAATTCAGCTACCAGATGATTTGGAGTGATTTGGGACACTTGGTCCCCAAAACGGAAGCTTAAGTCTTAGGATTTTTACCGTAGTCAGAACTATGTGAAGATGACTCCGGAATGGAATTTTGATGATGTCAATAGCTCCGTATGGTAATTTTGGACTTAAGAGTGTGTCCGGAAAATTAATTGGAGGTCCGTAGTGGAAGTAAGCTTGAAATGGCGAAAGTTGAACTTTGGAAAGTTTGACCGGGGGGGTTGACTTTTTGATATCGGGGTCGAAATCTTATTCTGGAAATTTGAATAGCTTCGTTATGTCATTTATGACTTGTGTGCAAAAATTGAAGTCATTCCGTATTGATTTGATATGTTTCGGCACAAGATATAGAATTCGAAAGTTCAAAGTTCATAGATTTAGATTTGAGGTGCGATTCGTCGTTTTGATGTTGTTTGATATGATTTGAGCCTCGATTAGGTCTGTGTTATGTTATGGAACTTGTTGGTATGTTCGGACGGGGTCCCGAGGGCCTCGGGTGAGTTTCGGATGCTTAACGGATCGAATTTGGATTTGGAGGAGGAGCTGAAGCAGCTGGGCTGCTGGTGTGATCGCACCTGCGCGAAAAAGGGCCGCAGGTGCGAGCTCGCAGATGCGAGGAATGTTTCGCAGAAGTGAAAATGCATGGGCTGTCCAGGCGAAGACCTCGGGTGCGAAGACCGCAGGTGTGAAGACCGCATGTGCGAAGAAATCATCGCGGGTGTGTAGATTGCATGCGCGAAGATATCATCGCGTGTGCGAAGACTGCAGGCGCAAATAAATCATCATGGGTGCGCGAAGACCGCAGGTGCGAAGAAATCACCGCGGGTGCGAAGACCGCAAGTGCGAAAATCCTGGACAAAATGTTAAAAACAGAGGGGTTCTGAGTTTTTCCATTTTTGGGCCTTCAAGCACGGTTTGTGGGGCGATTTTGAGAGAGAATTCAAGGAAACTTGAGGTAAATAACTTGTGATCATTTCTACTGCATAATATTGAATTATCATCAACTAATCCGACTAGATTACATATTTTTGAGGTGTAAATCGGGGGTTTGAACTTAGGGATTTAAAAATAAGATTTGAAGAATTGGAGGTCGAGTTGAGGTCGGATTTTGGTAAAATTAGTATGGTTAGACTCGTGGTTGAATGGGATTTCGGATTTTGTAACTTTTGTCAGGTTCCGAGATGTGGGACCCACGGACGATATTTGAGCTAATTTCGGATTTGTTTGTTGGAAAATTAGTATTTTCTTATGGAATTAATTCCAATAAATTTTATTGACTGAATCGAATTATTTGTGGCTAGATTCGAGGTGTTTGGAGGTCAAATTCAAGAAAGAAGGTGATTATGGAATATTGGCATAACTTCAAAAAGGTAAGTATCTTGCCTAACCTCGAGTGGGGGAATTATTCCTTAGGTATTGAGTCTTATGCGAAAATTATGTAATTGAAAACCATGTACGCGAGGTGACAAGTAGTACTTGGTTTATATGTGCAAATTATATCGGTTGAAATTCGTAGACCCCCTTAAGTATTAAGTTGGAAAATTGTTGTAACTTATTAAATCCCTTATTTGTCATGCCTCATTCTTTGTTTGCGGAGGTTGTTTTTATAGGATAAATTGGTGTGATTGTCACTTGACTTTTATGTGAACATTGTGTTTGTTTGAGTTGCCATTTTTCTTTATGGAAAACACTTTCATTATTGATTTTAACTAAAAATAATTAAAATGGAAAATTTAGTTAATAAGATGAATTACCTTTCAGTTCACGTTGTGGAAAATTTGGTATTGAATTATAAAGGCCATGAATCATATTGAGGCAAAGTGCCAAATTGTGAAATATTATTCGGTTGAGTTTTTCACTCCCGAACATTTTGTTAAGATGTTGTGCACATTATGATCGAGTCATGGCTCCTTATTGTGGAAAAATAATGTGTTGTTGATTTCTGTGGCAAGTTGTAATATTTGAGCACTTGATGTACAATTTGTGATATGTTGTAATATTTGAGCACTTGATGTGCAATTTGTGATATGTTGTAATATTTGATCACTTGATGTGCAATTTGTGATATGTTGTAATATTTGAGCACTTGATGTGCAATTTGTGATATGTTGTAATATTTGGGCACTTGAGGTGCAAGTTGTATTATGCTGTGATATTTGGGCACTTGAGGTGCGATTTGTGAAATATTGTGATATTGATACGCATGCGGTGAGATAAGGGTGGCTTGAAACGCATGGCTAGTAGGGGAACTACTAGAAGTCATGCGGTGATATAAGGTGAGGGTGTTGAAACACATGCGGTGAGATAAGAGTGGCTTGAAATGCGTGGCTAGTAGGGGAACTACTAGAAGCCATGCAGTGTGATAAGGATGGCTAAAACGCGGGATGCCATTTCGGAAAAAATAATTTCTTTAAAAATTAAATGTGAAGGCTCCCGCGGTGATATAAGAAAATGAGATATTGTGAATTTATTTATGATTTGGGACTACAAGGCGGTACCTCGGGAGTGCCCTGTTGATATTTCTTTATTTATGTTCCTGTCTTGGTGATTTTGTTTCATTGAATATGTAAATTCTTGTCTTCTTCCGTGATGTACTAGTTGACTTTATTATCATGTATTTTATGTTCCTAGTTATATTGTGTTGGCTTTTTAGCACGTGACTCTAAAGAAGTATATTTCTGGGTTTCTTACTGATTTTCGATGATTGAGTTGATTTAAATAAAAAGAAATTATTATTTTATTTTAAATTAAATAGTTTTACAACCAAACCAGTAGTTTATATGATGCCTTAATTTAAGTGAAATGTTACTTTCTTCACCCAAATGAATTATAAAAATAAATTCAATTCTTTGTTGATTTCTTACTTGATTTAAAAATATTAAACTCACTTTAGTGGAAATAGATTGATCATGTGGATCTTATATACATTGAGAATATTTGGCACGTGAGTTGTTCATGCAGTTGAGATATGAATTGAGGGCACGAGGTGCCGGAGAAACATGATGATTTAATTATAGGTACGAGGTGTCGTGGAAATATGAAAATGGGCTGAGACCCGTATTTACGAAAAATACCCCGGCCTGAGAAGTGGTTGGTGCGACCTAAGCCGAAACTACCTGAGCAATGCCAGTGCAAACTGTCAATATCTTTGCTTGAGCCTCCTGGAATCACAATAGGCACAGCTAGTGCCTGAGTTGGTCCTGTAGGCTCAGCTATATAAAATCTACTACTGATCTGGAGCAACTGGTGGTGCTACAGGTGCTACTCCAACTGCTGTACGAGCTACACCTTAAACTCTACATTGGCCTCGACCTCTACCACGACCCCGGCCTCTCGCGGCCCTAACTAGTGGCACTGGTGGCTGACCGTCCGATATGGTAGTACGTGTCCTCACCTTCTGTGAGAGAATATAATAACAAAAAATTTAGTTTTCGGAATCAACAAATTTGTACGACATAGTACAAGAAAGTAATTTTTTTCTAAGGGTTCGACAGCATCTCGAAGATCGGTACAGACGTCTCTACACCGATCCACAAGACTCTACTAAACCCGTTCTTGACTTGTTAGACCTATGTAACCTAGGCTATGATACTAACTTGTCACGACCCAAAATCTGCATGTCGTGATGGCGCCTATTTCAATACTAGGCAAGCCGACAACCTTAATAAATCACAAATTCTTTTAAGTTTGAAAACATAATATTTAAATTTAACAGCAAATCTCATATTTATTGGTACAAATACACTCCCAAAACCTGGTGTCACTGAGTACATGAGCATCTACATGATAACAAAGTATGACTGATAAAAACATTATATGAAAATATAGAACAATACAATAACTGAAAGGAAGAGAGTCAAGGTCAGCGGACGCCAGGCAACTACCTTGATAGTCTCCAACTGATAACACTTTGAGATCTAACAGTCGCCGTGTCTGGAAGCATCTAGATCTACACATGAGGTGCAGAGTGTAGTATGAGTACAACCAACTCAATAAGTAATAAGACTAACCTTTGGGCTGAAAGTAGTGATGAGCTCAGCAGGTACAGTCCAGTATAGAAATAACAGTACAAAAACTGTAGGCATGCTTTCAAGTTCAACAGTTAAACTCAGTGCAAGAAAAATAGATCAATACTGAATGATATGAGGAATATGACATCTCAGTGGAAGAAACTCGTATACTCAAAATCACAATTACTCGGTCACTTAGTACTGTATATGTCCAATCCAGCCAAGGGAAATATTTATCCCAATTTATAATGATTCGGACAAGATCCATGTCTAGAGAAATTCATCACAAATATAAATAAGTAAGGCAAGTCCATGCCCTTGGAAGTCCATCCTGAATATAAATTATCTACGCTTATTATGGGGGATGCAGACTCTGGAGGGGCTCATTCAACCCAAGCGTGATATAAAGATGATATGGCATGCTGCATGCGGGGCAGCCCTGGTCCAAATAATAATAAAGCCTTTAAGCCTTGCTGCATGTGAGCAACCCCGATCCATAGAATAATAATATATATAAAGCCGATATGGCCTACAGCAGTCGGGCAGCCCTGATACCATAAATATCCTCACAATGGATGAACATGGCTGAGTATGAAATGTATATTTTTAAACAATTAACTTCAATAGCAACACGACCCTATGTGTAACGACCCGGCCAATCATTTTGAGTATTATAATCTAGTTCCCTCATTTACTCCTCACTTTATGCTTTTACAGTTGTTTTATGACTTACCGGGTTAGCTGGTTCGGGTCTGGAAGGATTTCGGAGTGAATTGAGACACTTAGCCTCATAATTGAAAACTTAAATTGGAAAAGTTGACCGGGTGTCGACATATGTGTAAACGACCTCATATTTGAATTCTGGTGATTCCAATAGCTCTGTATGGTGATTTTAGACTTAGGAGCGTGCCCGGAAAGTTATTTGGAGGTCCGTAGTGGAATTAGGCTGAAAATGCCGAAAGTTAAATTTTTGGGAAGTTTGACCGTGGGGTTGACTTTTTGATATCGGGGTCAAAATCCGATTGTGAAAATTTTAATAAGTCTGTTAAGTCATTTATGACTTGTGTATAAAATTTGAGGTCAAACGGACTTGATTTGACATGTTCCGACATCATTTGTAGAATTTGGAAATTTCAAAGTTTATTAAGCTTGAATTGGGGTATGATTAGTGGTTTTAGCGTTGTTTGAGGTGATTTGAGGGTTCGACTAAGTTCGTATGATGTTTTGGGACTTGATGGTTTGTTTGGTTGAGGTCCTGGAGGGCTCGAGGTGAGTTTTGAAAGGTTAACAGATCATTTTGGACTTGGAATTCCAGCTAAAGAATGTTGGTTTTCTGTCACTGGTTTCTTTCTACGCGACCGCATGAGAATGTCCGCGATCACGTAGACTTGTTTGAGGCAGTGATGATTTTATTCTTGCGATTGCGTGAAGAGGGCCGATATCACGTAGCTGTACGAGTTTGTTATTCGCGAACGCGTGAAGAAGGTCATGTTCGCATAGAGTAAGTGGAGCAGAAGTAGAGGTCATGCATTTTGTTCTTTGCAATCACGTGGACGGGTCCGCGATCGCGTAGGCCTGTGAGGGTGAGATTTCCGATCGCGTGAAAAAGTTCACGATTGCATAGGGTTAAATCTGGGCAGTGAAAATTTGTGCTTCGCGATCGCGTGTGGTTGTCCGCGATCGCGTAGAGCAAATGACTGGGTAGAGAGTTTAAGTTCTGAAAATGGGACTTCGTCCAATTTTCCATTTTTTACCGATTTGGAGCTCGGAGAGAGAGAGAGAGAATCTTTTGGAGATTTTCAAGGAAAATAACGGGGTAAGTGTTCCTAACTCAATATTGGTTAAATTACCCGAATCCATGATTGTTTTTTACATTTAATTAGTGAATTAAGTTGGAAGATTTAGAAAATCCTCTTGGTTTAAATTTAAGATTTGAGGGTCTAGTTGAAGTCGGATTTTGGTAAAGTTGGTATGGTTAGACTCGTGGTTGAATCGGATTTCGAATTTTGTAACTTTTTTCGGGTTCAGAGATGTGGGCCCCACGGGCGATTTTTGAGCAAAATTTTGGATTTTGTTGGAAATTTAGTATTTTCTTATAAAATTAATTCCAATAAATTTTATTGATTGAATCGGATTATTTGTGGCTAGATTCGAGGCGTTTTGAGGCCAATTCACGCGGAAAAGACATTGCAAAATAAAGAATTACACGGCTTGAGGTAAGTAAAAGTTCTAAATTTGGTCCTGAGGGTATGAAACCCCGAAATATGTATTATGTGATTGGGTTTGAGGTGACGCACATGCTAGGTGACGGGTATTTGGGCGTGCATTGTAGGAATTATGACTTGGTCAATTCCATGGAACTGTGTAGTTAAAAAATCTGTTGATATCCGTACATTTTTCCCCGTATTGGAGAAATTGATCTATGAATCATGTTTAAATCATATGTTTACACTGTTGGGACCCACAGAGGTCGTGTACTTGTGAAATTATTTGTTCAATTGTTGTTTTGCACTCAGTCACAGTTCTATTTGCACATTTTTAACTCAGTCTCTTTTATTTATTATTGATACATCATATCATTATTGTTGGGCTGCTTATCATGATTTCTGGGAGCCCGAGAGACTGGAGACGTTGATGACTGAGTAAGGCCGAGGGCCTAATTGTGAGGATATTTTATGGATCGGGCTGCACGCCGCAACATGTTTCATTGATTTGTACCATGATTGGCTTGATGTAGCGCTTGGGCTGAAGAGGCCCATCCGGAGTCTGTACACACCCCAGTGAGCGCAGGTACCTACTGAGTGCGAGTGTCGAGTGATGAGTGACTGTGAGGAATGAGCGACTGTGTGGAAAGAGTGACTATGAGGAAAGAGTGAGTGTGAGGTTGGAGTGAATGGGAGGACTGAGTGACTGTTACTCTGAGAGGATGCATTGATTTCATTATTTGCTGCATTTCAGCCGTCATATATCACTATTTTGTTTTTGAAATTTTGAAAAAACATTATTTTCTATTTTAGTCAAACTTGAAATGAAATTTCAGTGAAATCTTAAATGTTGAACTTAAGAGCATGCCTATTCTTTTATATTGGAAAGTACTGTATTTGGACTTAGCTGAGAAGCTCGTCACTACTTTCAGTTCTTTATTTGTTATTGTTACTTGCTGAGTTGGTTGTACTCATACTACACCCTACACTTCGTGTGCAAATCCAGGTGATCCCGAATACAGTGGGTGTTGATTCTTTCACACAATCGATTTTTCGGAGATTCAGAGGTAGCTGCCATGTTTCGCAGACCTTGTCTCTCCTTCCCTATCCTTTTGGTTATTGTATTTGGTCTCAGATTATTATAGACCACATTTTTCAGACTTGTAATGTATAGATGCTCATGTACTTAGTGATACCAGGTTTTGGAAGTGTGTGTATCGGTATTTTCGAGACTTGTGGATTGTGTTTAAATATTATATTTTCAAACTTAAAAGAAATTATGGTTTATTGAGGTTGTCGACTTGCCTAGTATCGAGATAGGCTCCATCACGACAGGTTAGAATTTTGGGTCATGACAAGTTGGTATCAGAGCCTAAGTTACATAGGTCGCACGAGTAATGAGCAGGTTTAGTATTCTATCGTGCAGAAATAATTCAACTTGAAACATAATTCTTTGAATTCATTCCACGCATTTGTATGCGTATGTGAGCGCTCAGTATCAGTTGTGCATCACCGGCTTGTGATTCTAGGGATGACGTTCGAGATGTGTATTCTGTGTTCTAGTGATGGGCCAGTCTGGAGAACTTGAGCCCAGGTTTAGACGGCAACTTAGGCTCGATAGCTTCAGTTGTAAATTGTACATTTGGACTCATACGTCCGGTAATGTTTATACGAGTGGAATTTATGGCTCGATGAGCGGTGGAATGGCTCTGTGATGAGTATGATGTAACTGCGGGATGTGTTAAGACGATTTAAATGTGACAAGAAGTGTTTCCTTGAAATGTAAATGAAGGACCATTGGGTTATTAATTTTTGTTTTGATGTGACGTACAGTCTCGAGTATGAACGTTTTAAAGGATCTTTCACATTGTTAAATTTTGGGACAAATTAAATTCTCATGTCTAGTTAATGAGTTGGAGTCAGATAGACTAAGTGATTGCATAGTAATTGTGACTGCAAAAGGGTATAACAACATACCAATTTGAGGCTAAGCATGTGGGTTACCCCCTGCGGAGTAATCTACGTATGTGTGTTCCTTATAATGTGAGTGGAGAGTTTTTTTTCTGCCAGCGGGGCATGTGTGTTGAGATTTGAATTTGAATCTGGTTGAGAAAGTTGACTTGAGTGTTAAAAGAATGAAGGCAAGCTTAGTAGATGATTTGAGGTATTTTATGGTTTGTGTTACCTGAGCTTGTGAAAACTTTTCGTGGAATTGACTGCAGGATTATGACAATAGTAGAGTATGGGTATGGTGAGTTATCAGATGTTTTGTTATATGACTTTGAGCCAAGTGAGGGAGTCTGCTATCTACGATTTGATTCCGCAATTATGTGCGGTGTTGGTTTTGGTCTGAGGCATACTTGTTGATTAGTTATGACTTTCAAAGGTTGATATCGGGGATGAGAAAAATATATCTTGAATGCGAGTTATATTGCACTTTATGAAAATATAAAAAATCATGAAATGATTAAATTGTTATTTTGAATGATGTAGTGCGCACAAAATATAAATTTGATTGGTGATGTTAAGGCAGGGTTACTTCTTTGGGGGATGTTGTGCTAATGGGGCTTGTGTCTTTTGGCCCGTTTGGGTGGTGCAATTTAGATTTGAGCATAGTGGGTGACTTTCAAAAGGGTTCTAATGGATTCAAAATGTATATGTGTCAATTGAAATTCGAAATTTATATATTGCCAAAATCAGTTATTTACGCTGGATGGTACCGGGAATTGTGCTAATTCTGTATGACTATGGATTCTACATTTCAGTGCAAGAAATGCAAAAAAAAAAAGGAACATTTTTAAGTCCGCATAAGGTATTTTCAGTGTGGGGGTCTCGGTTGTGGTACTTTTATGGTGCTTAAGAAGAATACGGTGGCTCATGGGCCTTAGGCTAGTATAGTTTTATGTTAGGATGTCTTGTAGTGAGCTGTGGGTAAGGATAGTAGTGTTCTGACAAGGAGAAATGTCAACTTGAGGGTAATTCAGAAGAAACTCGGAGATAATAGGACAAATTGGTAACAAGTTGGATAAGTATGGTAATGGTATGCTCGGTTCTTTTGGTCTGCATACACACTACCCTCCCCAGACCCCACTAGTGGGATTATACTGGGTTGTTGTTGTTGTTGTTGATGTGGTGAGATTTTTACAGATGTTTTGGTGGCAATATTCTTGGGTTTGGTGACCTGCGTGGCTTGGTCGAATTAGAGGATTTTAATTTTGATAGCTTGGTTAGATGCAAATGGATTTCGAAAAGTTCTTGATGGTTTCTACCATGGGTTAAGCTAGATATTCTCTATCGGTGTGGGGAACGTGTTTTATATTGTGATTTTCTCCTGGAAATAAGCAAGAGAGAGATTTCTAACTAACCGGATATGTAATTTGCTGGTGACCCAGAGTTGATAATGAGATTCTTGTGCTTTTCACATGATGGAAAGATAGATGTTATGTGTTGTGCGGAAGTTAGATTTACATGTACAAGGTGGCAGTTTAGTCTTGAAGGAAGGTCACGAAGTTTGGGTAGAATGGTCATGAATTCTTAGACAACATGGGCGGTTCCAAATGACTAGATGAATACTATTACTACTTCGTGTTGTATGAGAAGGGTGCGTATTTCAGAAGGCACATTGTATTTTGACTTTCACATATTTAATTAGTATTGCGGTACTCACATGGTTGATAGACTGCTGATATTTAAATTATTTCTATGTGGCACGGAAGAATTATGAAAGATTTCCTCGTGGGATGATCGTGCATGGAGGATGTGTTAGTCATTGGAGTGCTGGAGTTGGGATCAGTTATAGTAGTTCATGTATTCTATGAATTTGGAGACAGGGAGTTCTCCGAAGCATATTGTTTCAGGGTTGCGGCCTATTTGAGGTGAGTGTTTTATTTAAACTCAGTGAAGGCACCAGTTGCGTTAATTAATTGTGATAGCTACGCGCTATGAGTGTGCATTTATGTGAGGTTTGAGCCCATGTGTGGGCATCGGGGAAAGTATTCATACTAGGAAGAATGCTTAGGCAAAGATATGCCTAGAGTTTATTGTTAAGCGTAAAGGTATAACGTTTCTCGTATTCGTACCTTTGTCGAGAACTATCTGGGTTACACTTGAGGTTACAAAAAGGCTAATTCCCTGAATAAATTGGGTAGTTACTATTTCTGTGTTAACTTACCGATTTGAGTTGTGATAACACACTTTGCAGATGCCTACCCTATGGCGTGTTATTTATACCAGTCCAGGAGCATGTGAATCTTATTTCATTTATCATATACATGTGTACTTATTTGATTGCTCCTCTATGACATGCTTGGACTGGAGGCCTGTGACCATGCCAGGCGGATTATGTTATTGGCATGTGAGTTGTCCGTGCAGATCCATGTACTGATATTTTTAGCATGTGAGTTGTCCATGCGGGTCCAGATATTTATATTATTGGCACATGAGTTGTCCGCGCGAGTCCAGATATTGATGTTATAACACGTGAGTTATCCGTGCGAGTGATGTTAATGTGAGCTCTAGAAGAGCCGGTTACTGTTATTAAATTTGTGTGTCTTGGTTCTAATATATATAATGAGCTTATAGCATTACAGTTGTGGTGGTTCTTGTTGAACTTCCAATACAGTTCTCTACTTTGAGACATCTTCTGTTTTGGGTACAAGGTTGTGCAGTTGTGGATTGAGTTGTATTGGTGTGGCATGTCAATGGGATAGTTGTGTTTAATAAAATAAGGTCATTGGACCTAGAATAGGTACTATCAGGTTTGATTATGGTATATTAGGAGGATAATATTGAAAGTCGTCTTAAAAAGTGATTATGGTTCTGGTTGGGGAGGGAGAGCTCCATGACTTGTCCATCTGATAAGATGTTTTGAGATTTTGCGTGTTTCTTTCATTATCAGCAGTGTGCGAAATTTGTAGAACGAGGTTTTGTTTGATATAGGGTTTAACACTATTACCGGGTTACTTTGGAGTAGTTAATGTGATCGAAAATGGTGCTTCGAGCATGCGAGTTGTGTAGTATGTTATATGATTATATCTGGGGTTGTGGTTATGGCTTGATATAGCTTGTTCAGACTCATACATCGTGTTGATGTGAGATTCAGGTTTGGAAAAGAAATTCTGAATGTTGGAAATTGAATTCCAAGGTTTATGGGCTAAGGTTGAAGTAATGATTTTTAATTATGTTGTGTTGTCAGGCCTATACAATTTACACAGAATAGGGTGGCGTGGGATCACCCCCGGGTACGTGCGAGATAAGATGGAATAGTGAGTTGATGGCATGGAAACAACTCTTAGCACGTTCGAGGACGAACGTATGTTTAAGTGGGGGACAATGTAATGACCCGTCTAGTCGTTTTGAGTATCATAACCTCATTCCCCTATTTACTGCTCAATTTATGCTTTACAGTTGTTTTATGACTTATTGGGTTAGTTGGTTCGGGCCCAGAAGGATTTCGGAGTGAAATGAGACACTTAGCATCATATTGAAAACTTAAGTTGAAAAAGTTGATCGGATATCGACTTATGTGTAAACGACCTCGGATTTAAATTCTGGTGATTCTAATAGCTCCGTATGGTGATTTTGGACTTGGGAGAATGTCCAAAAAGTTATTTGGAGGTCTGTAGTGGAATTAAGCTTGAAATGCCGAAAGTTGAATTTTTGGAAAGTTTAACCGGGGGGTTGACTTTTTGATATTGGGGTCGGAATTTGATTTTGAAAATTTTAGTAGGTCCGTTATGTCATTTATGACGTGTGTGCAAAATTTTAGGTCAATCAGACTTGATTTGATAGGTTCCGGCATCGTTTGTAGAATTTAGAAATTTCAAAGTTCATTACGCTTGAATTGGGGTATGATTAGTGGTTTTAGCGTTGTTTGAGGTGATTTGAGGGTTCTACTAAGTTCGTATGATGTTTTGGGACTTGATGGTATGTTTGGTTGAGGTCTTGGGGGGCTCGGATGAGTTTCGAGAGGTTAACAGATCATTTTAGACTTGGCATTCCAGCTGAAGAATGCTGGTTTTGCGTCTCCAGTCTCTCGGGCTCCCAGAAATCATGATAAGAAGCCCAAAAATAATGATATGATGCATTAATAATGAATAAGAGAGACTGAGTTAAAGATGTGCAAATAGAACTGTGACTGAGTGCAAAACAACAATTTAACAAATAATTTCACAAGTACACGACCTATGTGGGTCCCCAACAGTGTAAACATATGATTTAAACATGATTCATAGATCAATTTCTCTAATACGGGGAAAACTGTACGGATATCAACAAAATTTTCAACTACACAGTTTCATGGAATTTACCAAGTCATAATTCCTACAGTGCACCCCACACGCCCGTCACCTAGCATGTGCGTCACCTCAAAACCAATAACATAATACATATTCCGGGGTTTCATACCCTCAGGACCAAATTTAGAACTGTTACTTACCTCAAGTCGTGTAATTCTTTATTCTGCAATGTCTTTTCCTCGTGAATTGGCCTCCAAACACCTCAAATCTAGCCACAAATAATCCGATTCAATCAATAAAATTTATTGGAATTAATTCCTTAAGAAAATACTAAATTTCCAACAAAATCCAAAATTTTGCTAAAAGGTTGCCCATGGGGCCCACGTCTCGGAACCCGACAAAAGTTATAAAATTCTAAATCTCATTCAACCACGAGTCTAACCATACCAACTTTATCAAAATCCGACCTCAACTCGACCCTCAAATCTTCAATTTAAACCAAGAGGGTTTTCTAAATCTTCCAACTTAATTCACTAATTAAATGTCAAAAACAACCATGGATTCGGGTAATTTAACCAATATTGAGTTAGGAACACTTACCCCGTTATTTTCCTTGAAAATCTCCCGAATATTCTCTCTCCGAGCTCCAAATCGGTAAAACAATGAAAAATGGGACGGAGTCCCATTTTCAAAACTTAAACTTTCTGCCCATTCATTTGTTCTAAGTGATCGCGGACAACCACATGCGATCGCGAAGCACAAATTTCCACTGCCCAGATTTAACCCTACGCGATCGCGAAGCTCACTCTCAAAATCCTACACGATCGCGGACTCGTCCATGCAATCGCTAAGCACAAAATGCGTGACCTCTACTTCTACTCCACTTACTCTACGCGAATGTGACCTTCTTCACGCGTTCGCGAATAACAAACTCGCACAGCTATGCGATCGCAGACATTCTCATGCGATCGCGTAGAAGGAGACTGCGTAAGGCCGAGGGTCTAATAGTGAGGATATTTATGGATCGGGCTGCACGCCGCAACATGTTTCATTGATTTATGCCATGACTGGCTTGATATAGCGCTTAGGCTGAAGGAGCCCCTCTGGAGTCTGTACATACCCCCAGTGAGCGCAGGTACCTACTGATTGCGAGTGCCGACTGCGAGTGTCGAGTGATGAGTGCCTGTGAGGAATGAGCGACTGTGAGGAAAGAGTGATTGTGAGAAAAGAGTGAATGTGAGGTTAGAGTGAATGGGAGGACTGAGTGACTGTTCCTCTGAGAGGATGCATTCATTTCATTATTTGTTGCATTTCAGCCGTCATATATCACTATTCTTTTTGAAATTTTGGAAAAATATTATTTTCTATTTCAGTCAAACTTGATATGAAATTTCAGTGAAATCGTAAATGTTTAACTTGAGAGGATGCCTACTCATTTATATTGGAAAGTATTGTATTTGGACTTAGCTGAGAAGCTTAGCTGAAAAGCTCGTCACTACTTTTAGTTCTTTATTTGTTATTGTTACTTGCTGAGTTGGTTGTACTCATACTACTCCCTACACTTCGTGTGCAGATCCAGGTGATCCCGGATACAGTAGGTGTTGATTCTTTCACACAATCCATTTTTCGGAGATTCAGAGGTAGCTACCATGTTTCGCAGACCTTGTCTCTCCTTCCCTATCCTTTTGTTTATTGTATTTGGTCTCAGATTATTATAGACCACGTTTTCCAAACTTGTAATGTATAGATGCTCATGTACTTAGTGACACCAAGTTTTGGAAATGTGTGTATCGGTATTTGCGAGACTTGTGGATTGTGTTTAAATATTATATTTTCAACCTTAAAAGAAAATGTGATTTATTGAGGTTGTCGACTTTCCTAGTAACGAGATAGGCACCATCACGACAGGTTAGAATTTTGGGTCGTGATACTATGAGTCCCAAAATATCGACACGTAGCATAAACATGATCTTTATTACGAGTCTCTGCTCAATTTCTCTAACACATGGAGAATATGCAGATAATAACATGATTCCTTAATTTTTACAACTCCACAGAATTTATTCAAATCATGATTTCTATGGTGCACGCCCACACGCTCGTCACCTAGCATGTGCGTCACCTTCAACAATTGATATAACACAAAATTCAGGGATTCATACCCTGAGAACCAAGTTTAGAAATGTTACTTACCTCAAACAGTGTAATTCTTTACTCCGCTATACCCTTGCCTCACGAATCGGCCTCCTAACGCCTTGAATCTAGTCACAATCAATTTGATTCAGTCAATACAAATTATTGGAATTGATTCCATATGAAAATACGAATTTTCCAACAAAATCCAAAAATTAACTCAAAAATCGCCAGTGGGGCCCATGTCTCGTAACTCGACAAAAGTTATAAAATATGAACGCACATTCAACGACTAGTCCAACCATACCAAATTTACCAAATTCTGACATCAACTCGACCTCCAAATCTTAAATTATTATTTTGAAATACATAGGCCCAAATCCTCTAATTTCACCTCAAAAATATGTAATCTACTAGAAATATTAAATGATAATCCAATATTATTGACTAACAATGATCACAAGTGACTTACCTCAAGTTTTTCCGTGAATTCCTTCTGAAAATAATCCCAAAACCATGTTGGAAATGTGCAAACATGGCAAAGTTCGGAACCCCTTCGAAGTGTATAATATCCAGGGGTTCCGCACCAACGACTCACTTAGCCACTTATGCGGTCTCGCAGGTGGGAGAAACCAACCGTTTCTACGGTCGCCTTCCCGCTTATGTAGGCACGCTTCTGCGGTCGCACAGCCGCAGATGCGACACCTCTTCTGCGGACCATCTGCTCTCTTATGCGACCTCTGCCTCAATCCACGCCTAGTCGCTTCTGCGATGAAGCACACTCTTCTACGAGCTCGCACCTGCGAGCCAAATTCTGCAGGTGCGATTGCATCAGAAGGCAGAAATTTCAAGATTTCTTCCAAGTCCAAAATTTAGTCTGTTAACCATCCGAAACGCACCCGAGGCCCCCGGGACCTCAACCAAATACACCAACAAGTACTAAAAAATTATACGAACTTAGTCAAAACCTCAAATCACTCCAATCAATGCTAAAACCATCAATCATACTCCAATTCAAGCTTAATGAAACTAAGAATTTTCAACTTCTATATCCGATGCTGAAACCTATCAAATCAAGTCCGATCGACCTCAAACTTTGCACACAAGCCATAATTGACATAACAGACCTATTCCAATTTCTAGAATCGTATTCTAACCCCAATATCAAAAAGTTAACTCCCCGGTCAAACTTCCAAATTTAATTTCTATTTTAGCTATTTCAAGCCTAATTTAACTACGGACTTCCAAATAACTTTTCGGATATGCTTCTAAGTCCCCAATCACCATACATAGCTATTGAAATCATCAAAATTCTATTCCGGGGTCGTTTACACATAAATCGACATCTGAAAAACTATTTCCACTTAAGCTTTAAACCTAGGAACTAAGTGTTCCAATTCATTCCAAAACCTTACCGGATCCGAACCAATTACCCCGGCAAGTCATATAACAACTATAAAGCACAAATTGAGCAGTAAAATGGGGAATCGGGTTGTAATACTCTAAACGACCGTCGTGTCGTTACAATTATGCCTTGTTTGATTATGTGATCTTCTTGTTCTATGGTTTACTCGATTGAATGACTACGTGAACACTATGAGCCATGCTAGAATTAGATGTTGAGGTTAATGATACCTTACTTTGAGAATGATGAACTATTCTTGAGATCGTTGTTACACTTGATTAGACGTAATCACCCGTACATTATGAACACTCATTCGTATTTGTTATTCTTGTGGTATGCCTTCAAATTATTGTATGACTGCATGAACCTTTTGAATCATGCTAGAGATCATGTGTAGGTGTTGATTTCCTATTTGAACATGATACTCATTATTGTATGGTGTACCTGTCTAATCTGAGTTGTAGACGTACATGCATATATCTTGGCATACTATTTTTCTCAGTCCATGAGTATATGATTTGATATCCGTTTATATATATATATATATATATATATATTCTTGAATATGCTTTCTGATTGATGGACATGAGTGACAATACGATTGTTAAGATTATGGCACGTGAGTTGCCCGTGCGAATTGTTATAAATATGACACGAGAGTTGTCCGTGCGATTATTATAATTATGGCGCGTGAGTTATCTGTGAGGTTGTTATGATTATGGCACGTGAGTTGTTTGTGCGATAGTTATTATTATGGCACGTGAGTTGTCCGTGTGGTTATGGCACGTGAGTTGTCCTGGCAGCGTGTGAATAAGAATCCATCCTCCTAGGTTCGTCTTCTCATGTTTCTCTTTTGATGGCGTACACGCAGGTTGTGAGAAACCGAAGGGTTTCTAGTTGACGTGGATTAGGGAAAACTAGTCAGTGGTTAGACTTTGTATCTATTCTCTATTTTCAAACTCCTTGGGTGTATACATAATTTTTACTACATATCTTCTCTATATACTAGCTCCGGCATGCATTTTATGCATATCTGTCACGACCTGGAATTCCCACCGTCAAGACCGTGATGGCGCCTAACATTTCACTTGCTAGGCAAGTCAACGATAGAGATTATTAAGCCAAATTCTTAAGTTTTTCAGTGATAAACATCAAATAAGCCAAAATAAGGTTTTAAATAAAGCGCGAAAATCCATAACAACTTTATCGCTTATACACAACTACCCAGAAACTGGTGTCATAATCCACGAACTACTAAGATTTAGCTACAAGTAAGGTGTCTGAAGGAAATACAATTATTTTTGATACAAATGAAAAAGTAAAGAAAATGCATAAAAGGGGACGTCAGGGCCTGCGGACGTCAACAGGACTACCTTGGGTCTCCAAACAGATCAAGCCAGCAGCTGGACTTAGGGTCAACTCGGTCTGGTACCAAAATCTGTAAAGAAAGTGCAGAGTGTAGTATTAGTACAACCGACCTCTTGTACTGGTAAGTGTCGAGTCTAACCTCGGCGAAGTAGTGACGAGGCTAAGATAAAACACATTCATTAACCTGTGCAGTTAAACAATATACGAGCATAATAACAAATAATAGAAGCTGAACAGATAATAATGGGAGGGGAAACATGCTGAGGGGAGTACAAGATAAAGAAAACTGTAACAGTAAAGAAACCACAGCAGACAATATGCTTTGCACCAATGATAGTATTAAACACAGTAAAAACAAGTGCACGACATCACCCTTCGTGGTTTTACTCTCAACCTCACCATAATAATTAACAGAAACGGCACGGCATCACCCTTCATGCATTAATTCCCATCCTCACCATATAAACAAAGAAACGGCACGGCATCACCCTTCGTGCATTAACTCTCACTCATAAGACATTGTACGGCATCACCCTTCGTGCTTTAACACTCTCCCTCACCAAAACAATGAACAATAATAACAGAGAGATAGAAATATCAAGGACCAGTCTTACTTCAATATTTATCTCCACAATACCAACCTCAACTTTGAGTCAATACTCAAACAATACCAAATTCCGTAAAACATGATAAGAGTTGCTCAACATAACGAATAGCTAGTCTAAGCATGAACAATATGATCAAAGAACACAACAGTTACAGGAATAAGACTCACTCGCATGCTATGACTCGACAACAAAGCATAGGCGCCATCACGATCCTGACGATAGGAATTCCGTGTCGTGACAATATCTTTTCTATATGCTGCTTTTCTTGATGAAATGAATCGTGGTACATATTATCTCTAGATGTTAATCTGTGTGGCTTGGCTTGTTTATTCATGCATATCTTCTCTATATCCAATTGTTGATCTATATGATGCGTTGTAGTTGGTTTACAATGCTTGTGCATATCTTCTCTATGTGCACCGATGGCCTTGCCTGTACTTTATACTTCGATTTTGGTATTGTTGCCGTGTACATATATATGCTATTGAGTTGCAGGTTAAGTAAAGTGAGTATTTTTTAACTTAAAAACATCATCACTACTTCACTGAGGTTAGTCAAGATACTTACTGAGTACATGGGGTCGATTTTACTCATACTATACTTATGCACCTTGCATGCAGATCTTGTAGCTGCGCTGCTGTAGATGATGGAGGCTAGCATTAAAGTTGTACCAGCGTTCCGTATACAAGCTACCCCTTGTTCATGGTAGTTTAGGATTTGTACTTTTGTTTATATATATTCAAACAGATGCTGTATTTTATTTATACCGACATTGTAAATCTAAATCTTAGTGACTCGTGATTTGTACTACCAGTTATAGTTGTATGGATTTGTGCTTATTATTTCTTGATGACCTTTCATTCGAATAGTGTTATTTGTTGTTTGACTTACCTAGTATGTTATGGTTAATTTTCATCACGATTAGGTGGGATTTTGGATCGAAACACTATTTAATGCCTCAAATCACGCAACGAAAATTTAAAACTTAAAACGACATATTGGGTTGTTACAATTATGTATTTTAGAGATGAATCCACGCTGTCCTTATGCATACTCAAATCCACTTCTGTTATGTTCTTACCTGGACAGTTATGGCAACCGACAACCTTATTGCTTTAATGTCAATCTCATCTTGGTTTTGGTGGATATACGAATTGAATAGCTATTCTATCGTAGATTAATGGAGGAGACGACTGGCGAGAGGAGAATGTAAGCGACATGAAAGAGGCGGAAGAAGAAAAGAAAAAATTGGGGAAATTTATATGGATATATTTGTTTGGGTGAAAGAGAATCTTAAAAGAGATATATTGAGATACGTTTTAGGTGAGAAAATCTCAAAAAGAAATATATTAAGGTAAGAAAAGTTATAAATTTTAAAATAAATTGTATTCATATATTTTTATAAAACTAGTCTTAACGTACACGCATTGCGCGTGTTCTTAGTGTTAATGAAAAAAATTAAAATAATATAAAAAATATTCAAAAAATATATTTGCGTTATAATATAAAAATTAATAAAAAATTGCAAATTTCAAATGAAAGATATTAAATTATTAATCATATTTAGAAGTTTGATCCACTTCATTCTATTCATACCTTTGTAATCAACATAGGCATCGAAACTCAATTGTTATTAACAGTTCTTATAATTTTTTAGCTAGATCGTTATCTTATATTATCTATGATTTCCTTCTAAAGTACTTCTTTTGCTCGGGACCAATTATATATATACGTAGAGTAGATTTCACCGTTTAAAGTAGATTTCACATTTTAAAAAAATTATTATTTGATTATTTTCTAATAGTTAGGCAATAAAAGTGGACAAACAATTTGAGTATACTTCCAATTCTAGGTCCTTCTATTGTTCAAAGGAATAAGAACGTCATAATTGCTCTTTAAACTCTAAACTCTTGCCTACCTCTTACCTAAAATATAAATTATCGTTAATTTTTCCATATTTATTTTATCAAAATTATGTTGTTCATGCACTTTTTCTAACGTTCCCTTTTAAATATTAGCAAAACAATTGTAGGATCAGTTAGTTATTTTAATTTCATTAATTTACTCTTTTTTCTACATAATATACATCCATGAAAAATAACATGTAAGAATTATAATTAAGTTACATATATAGTATAAATAAGAAAAACATTATGTAAGATAGAATTTTAATTGACTTTAAATTCGTAAATGTTAGGAATTCCTACCTAGTTCAAATAGGAAAAGATTTAATAATCAAAATTTTAGTTGATTTCAAAGTACTAAATATTAGGATAATAATTAAATGACTATTTTGACTAGTGCAAACTATTTTTTTAAAGGGTAAAAAAAGCGAACGACATTTCGGTAAGAGCCTTCGTGCTTTTAATATAGCATATATCAATACAACTAGTATACATATACATATATATATATATATATATATATATATATATATATATATATATATATATATATATATATATATATATATATATATATATATATATATATGTATATGTATACTAGTTGTATTGATTCTAGTTTTAGAATACGCGCAACACGCGTGTATCCTATTTCAATGAATATAAATTTTAAAAGATTATATAAATAATCTATTAAAACTTATGTTAGAGTTATAAAATTAAAATTAACAAAGTGTGGGTTTCTAAACATTATAGATGATAATTAGCTAAATTTCAACGAAAGAAGAAACTCTTAGGACAAAAATACAATTATTCTATTTCTATGATCAATAAGAAATGTCATATGAATTATTTCCAACATATTAGAAAAGACTAAATGCTATTGCAAAAGGTATTATTCAATCGCTGTATTTTGATTTACTCTTTTTTTATTTTGGAGTGAGTTTTCTTTCTCCGCTCAAGCACATAACCATATGCATCTGAGTATTTTCTTTTATGAAAATAAGAGTAAAATTATAATGGAATTGCTTACCGTTAAAGGATTCTAAAAGGACTATATTAATCTATGAGCGAAAAATAAAAACAAATCCCTATACTTTGCACAAAGTTAGTTACACCCCTAAACAAAATTATATACAATTGGATATTTGATCCAATTGTATGTTTTATTTTTTGGGGGCTAAATTTGTAAACACTTAGCTGGAGTTTCACCATAAATAAAAATAGTTTTAGCTAAAATAATAAAGTACTAATTGTGTATTATTTTTATTATTTTTTGTTAGATGCAAATGACTATTTATTTTAATTGTGTATTTTATTTTCGGGTCAAATCCATAAAAGAAAATTTGGCTAGAGCTTTATTATTTTCTTGCATAATTAAAAAGGTATAGCCAAAATAACGGAGTTGCCATTGTTTTCAAAAATCCATAACAATTTTGAAATGCTTAAAGCCACCTACTACATTATTTAAGTAAATAGAACAATTATTATAGTATATTTTTTATTTCTTTGACAGGCACACACATTCTTCCTTTTTCAAAAAAAAATATTTTTTCAAAACCTAGATAACAATTCGTATTGTGTGGCGAAAGACTTCTAGAGTTATTTAATGACTATTTGTAATGATCCAACCGGTCATTTTAACTTTTAGAACCTCATTTCCTAAAAATAAAACTTTCTGTATGTGTCTTTAATGATTTATGACTTGTCTCGGGATTTGAAAGTGTTTGGGTTGAAACCAGAACACTTGGTTCCTTAAGTTGGCCTTAAAGTGCTAAGTTTGACTTCGGTCAACATTTTGAGAAAACGACCTCGGAATAAATTTTTGACGATTCCAACAGCTCCGTCTGGTAATTTTGGACTTAGGAGCGTGATCGAAATTTTATTTGGAAGTCCGTAGTTAAATTAGGTTTGAAATGACTAAAATAGGAATTTAAGTTTGGAAGTTTGACCGGGGAGTTGACTTTTTGATATCGGAGTCAGAATCCAGTTCTGAAAGTTTTCATAGCTCTGTTATGTCATTTATGACTTGTGTGCAAAATTGAGGTCAATCGGACTTGATTTGATAGGTTTCGGTACCGAATGAAGAAGTTGGAAATTTTAAGTTTCATTAAGCTTGAATTGGAGGATGATTCGTAGTTTTAGCGTTGTTTGATGTGATTTGAGGTTTCGACTAAGTTCGTATGATGTTTTAGGACTTGTTAGTATAATTGGTTGAGGTCCCGAGGGGCTCGGGTGAGTTTCGGTTGGCTAACGGATCATTTTTTACCTTTGGAACACTGCTGATAACTGCTGGTATCCTTATACGCGATCGCGTAGGTTGGTCTGCGATCACGTAGAGTAATTTAGGCAGAGGTGGATTTGTTTTACGCGATCGCGTGAATGGGGTTGAAATCGCGTAGGCTTAATTTGGCAGCTGAGAATTGTTCTATGCGATCGCGTGGGCAAGTCCGCGATCGCGTAGGTTGGATTCAGTTGTACTACGCGAACGCATGGCTAAGGCTGCGTTCGCGAAGAGGAAACGAAGCAGAAGCTGACTACGCGCTTAATGCTTCGCGATCGCGTGAGGAGGCTCGCGATCGCGTAGGCTTGCGAAGACTGTGCTTCGCGATCGCGTGGGATTTTCCGCGATGACGTAGGGTTAATGTTTGGACAGTAAAATTTGTGCTACGCGATCGCGTGAGGAAGTTCGCGATCGCGTAGAAGAAATCACTGGACAGAGAGTTTAAGTTCTAAAAATCGGATTTCGTCCCATTTTTTTATTTTTAACGATTTGGAGGTCGGATTTAGGCGATATTTTGGGAGATTTTTAGAGAAAATAATAGGGTAAGTGTTCTTAACTCAATATTGGTTAAATTACCTGAATCTATCACTATTTTTATCATTTAATTGGTGAATTGACTTAGAAAAGTTTGAAAACTCTCTTGGATAGATTTGAGGATTTGAGGGTCGAATTTTTAGCGGAATTTAGTGATTTTGGTATGGGTAGACTCGTGGTTGAGTGGGCGTTCATATTTCATATCTTTCGCCAGATTCCGAGTCGTGGGTCCGACGGTTGAATTTTTAATTAATTTTGGAATTTTTATTTAAAATGTAGTATTTTCTTATAGAATTGATTCCTATAATTTTTAATGATTGTATCGAAATATTTTTGGCTAGATTCGAGCCAGACATAGTTTGATAATCGTGGAAAAGGCCTTCTAGTGGATTAAATTGGAGTAAGATGAGGTAAGTCTCTTGTCTAATCTTGTGAGGGGAAAATTACCTCATAGGGATTAAATTGAATAATTGTTGATAATTGCGGGGGCTACGTACGTAGGAGGTGATGAGAGTCCATGCGTAGCTACTATTAATGCTAAAGTCCGGGTAGTTTAGGACTCAACTCATGAATTACTTGTGTAAATTGTATTCCTTGTTTAATTAATATTATTTGATATATTTATATATATGTTGTGAATTGTTAGATAAAAATATTAAAGGATGAAAAATTCATATGCTTGATTTTCTGTTTAAATTAATTAATTGTTAAAAGAAATTATTCTCCTCCCGAATTTATCCTATAATAAATATACTCTCATTCCTGGAGGTACATAAGAAAAATGTCCTCCTTTCTTGTTGAGCGGGCCGAACGCCTCGGCAGGATAGATGAATCTATAGATCATGCCACACGTCCCTCGGCAGTGTACATGACACTCTGGATCGGGCCTTACGTACTCGGCAGAAATCGTGCTTAATATTAATAATTAGATGATAATTTAATAGTTTATTTCAGCTTGCGAAGCTAATTAATAAATTGGAGAAATCATTGGAATTTAATGAATTATTATTCTTTCTTGTTAAGGAATTAATTGTTATTCTTGTAAATGAGATTAATTGATAAATTGAAAATTATTTGAATTTAAGGAATTTAATTAATATATTGAGAATTGTTGCATTTGAAGGAATATGATTATTTCCGATGGTTAAATAAATTATTGTAAATTCTGTGAATCATGCTGATTTAGATATTCTAGTTGTATTTAAGTTATTATTATTGACCCATAGTGAGTGTCAAAGTTGGCCATCTCGTCTCTACCACTTCGAGATTAGGCTTAATACTTACTGGGTACACGTTGTTTACGTACTCATACTACACTTGCTGCACTTTTTGTGCAGGACCTGAGGCAAGTACTAGTGGGGGACCTATCATCTTTCACCTACGTTATCTAGGGGCATAGTGGTGAGCTGTCTTTTTGAGCCGTTCTGCAGCTACTAGTGTCTCTCCTTGTATTTTTTATTCTGTCTATTTTATTTCAGACAGTATTAGAGTTTTGTATAATCTACTAGATGCTCATACACTTGTGACACCAGGTCTTGGCACACACATTAGTAGAATTTGGTATTTTATTATTTTTCTTGATTTTAAATTTTGTCAATGTATGCTTAATTTATTAAGTTGGCTTGTCTAGCTGTAGTGTTGGGCGCCATCACGACCTATAGGTGAAATTGGATCGTGACACTATTGTTTTGGAAGTTTCAAAAAACTTAATTATAATTCTTACAAAAAAAGAAAGATAATTCAAAGAAGAAAAGAATTTATATTTATATATAAGTAAATCTTACTCAATATTAGATTTCTAAGTATTAGGAGTTTTTACCTAACTCAAATAAGAAAAGATATAATGGTCAAAATATAAATTAATTTAAAAGGTATAAATATTATAAAAATAATCAAATGACTTATTTTGTCCACTATAAACTCTATATTAAAAGGATAAAAAGGGCGAGCGATTCACTAAAGGTATTCGTGCTCTTATATATATATATATATATATATATATATATATATATATATATATATATATATATATATATATATATATATATATAGGCTTGTGCAGATAAGACTTTAATTGGACATGAAATATTCATTTTGTATGATAAAAATAAAAGTCTTTAAAATGCATAATTAATTGTTTATTGTTAAGACAATTTTACGTGCTTAGTGTTTTGAATGAATTTTATATCTTCTCTATAGTGCTTGGTGATGAACTGATGATTTCATATAAATTATTTGCTAATCACGTTAAACATCCTACATGTTACATATATGGATTTATTTTCAAATAGCACATTTTATATAATGTAAAATATTGATATATTTTAAACTCTTAAATAGTAGGATTTCGTACCTAGATTAATAAGGAAAGATATTACATGCAAAAGTTTAGGTGATTTCAAGGTCTTAAATATTAGGAAAATGACTTAAATTACAATTATATCTAATATGAAAGCTAATTTTTAAGGGTAAAAAGGACGAACCACATTTCGCTAAGGGCTTTCGTGCTTTTAATATATATATATATATATATATATATATATATATATATATATATATATATATATATATATATATATATGCTAGTTTCTACGTTCGTGCATTGCACGAGATTCTTAAGTCAATAATTTATGAAACAATTCCAAATTAAATTTTTGGAAAATATTACAAAAAGAAAGAATTGTTTTTCATGCAAATGATGTAGTAAAAAATGTGATATGTAGCGATTAGACCGAATACAAATTTTTTTTCTATTTCATATTATCGGTTAAGGATTCCAAACATAATACTATGTAAATTCTTTGTAGGTATGTCTGTACTTGTCGTCTATTGAGAACGCTCTGAAATAATCAATAAAACATGATTTGATTGATATTGTCCAAATCAAAATTTTAATATTTGGTTATTTAATAAAAGAATAATCAAGTAGATTGTTGGTATAATTATTTTACCTGAATTTTTGTATAGGAGATGTAGACGAAGGCCGAAGTTAAGCATACGTTTGAATATTTACGTAAAGAAGAAATCTAAATTATATGACTCTCATCTAAGACAATAAAATTATTTAAAGTACGATAAAAATGGATTAGTTTGTTGTTTAAAACATACCATTCAGTATTCCTTCTAACTTCCTCATCCATTCTCATCGGTTGATGCGTCAAATTAAACCGTCTCTGTTAATTAATATATTCTCATCTTCCTCTTTAAGTATCCTCCTATTACAATATAGTTCCTTTGGATGGGATATAGAGATTGTATTCCCACTATTCCGAGTGTAACTTAATTTATTCTTTACATCAATATTCCTTCCAACAAACAAATAAAAATCTTTCTTAACAACCCATAAAAATGTGGATGAATTATTAGCCAACATGCACAAAATTAAACATTCAACTTTGTAATTGTCAGTATCTTTCTTTTGGTTATGTTAGAGACACTACTAAAAATCTGCTAAAACCCGACCAACTATTTCCGACCAACGTTGGTCGGTCAAAAAAAGCGACCAAAAACCGTCCAGGTTGGACGGAAATTGGGGGAAAAAAATTACATTTTTTTAAAACTAAATACCGACCAACGTTGGTCGGTAAATTGGTCAACGAATTGACCCAGCTGGTCAGGCAAGAAAATTTTGGATTACCGACCAACGTTGGTCGGTAATCTGGATCCAATTTTTTAAATTTTAATAATTATTTTATTATTTAAAATGTTTTATAATATTTAAAAATTTATGTTTAAAATTACCGACCAACGTTGGTCGGTTAATGTAGGGGAAGCATTTACCGACCAACTTTGGTCGATAATTGTTATTTTCTGCAAAATAACCGAACAAAGTTGGTCGGTTATTACATCAACATTGATCAAACTTTCGAATTACTTTTATATTTACTATCTAAATAATATAAATGTAATTCGTTAACACTTTTGTAATACAAATAATGAATACACTAACATATACTATATATAACATGCTATTTGTAAATTGATTCATCGACTTATAACTTACTTAGATGCATCGATGAATACTAAAAACAAAACGTTTGACCTATATCGACTAATAGTAAAAACAAAACGTCTCGACTTA
Source organism: Nicotiana tomentosiformis (assembly GCF_000390325.3). Lineage (NCBI taxonomy): Eukaryota > Viridiplantae > Streptophyta > Magnoliopsida > Solanales > Solanaceae > Nicotiana > Nicotiana tomentosiformis. The sequence goes on along the minus strand of NC_090816.1, from coordinate 83,445,675 downwards.
TATCGATTAATCTAGCTATGCCATGCATTATTAGTGATGAATGAATGAAAAATAAAAGAATTAATACTAAACATCTTTGACATATATATATATATATATATATATATATATATATATATATATATATATATATATATATGGATCACAAATTAAATAAACGAAAGAAGATATTAGTATTAAGTAAACGAGTTAAATTAATAGGTCAAACATGGTCAAACTTTAACAAGCTATATATATATACACACTAACATATACTATAACAAGTTATATATATAGTTAAAGTATTACAGTGAAGTGTGTTTGTGTGTGTATATATATATATATATAAGAACACGAAGCGCTAGGACCACATGGTCGGGTTCTTTTAGGGATAGACTTGGGAAGATACTAATTAGTATATATACTTTATCATCAAATATATCTATTTGTAAATTGATTCATCGACTTATAACTTACCTAGATGTATCGATGAATATAAATCGATGATTCATCAAAACGTCTCGACCTATATATCGATTAATCTATGTCATGCATTATTAGTGATGAACGAATGAAAAAAGAAGTTATTAGCATCAATTACAATATAGTGTATGTATGTGTGAGAGAAATTACTCACATACTTAATTATAACTTAGAAAATTTACTTAGATAGATGCTATTATAATTTATTAAAATTAAATAGTTAATATAATTATTTATAAAGATTATGCTTATGGTTTATAATTATTTATAGTAATTGCATAGTTAAATAAAATAAATGCTTGTAGTTTATAATATTTTTTTTTATAGTTTATAATATTTTAAGAAAAAAAAATACACAAGAAAAAAGAATTTAATTTTTTTTAAAAAAAACCGACCAAAGTTGGTCGGTTTTTGGTCAAACGGTCAACACTTAATGTACCGACCAAAATTACCGACCAACTTTGGTCGGTAATTCTAAAATCAGAGAATTGAAAAACGGGGAAACCCCCATTTCTCTGAAATTTTCCCCTCTTCACTCAAAACCTTCCCCTCTCCTTCTCCCAGCCCTCGCCCTCGCCGTCCAGCCCTCGTCCTCGACGTCGCCGTCGCCGCTGCCACTGCCGCCCCTCTCCTTCTCCATCTCCTAAAAATTCTAGGTTTGAATTACAACCCATTTATTTATTATTTCTAGATTTTGTTAATTAGTTATGAATTAGTTTCAATTGATTAGTGTTTCAATTATTTGAACATTGCATTTTATTGAGGATTAGGGTTTAGGTCTTGTTTTAATTAGTTTTGTTAATTAGTTTTATTAACTAATTAGTTTTGTTAATTAGTCAATTAGTTATGAATTAGTTTAGTTTAGGGTATGGGTTGAATTTCTTTAGTTTAGTTAGTTTATGTTTAAACTCGTAGGATATGAATTGAAATTTTAGTTTTTAGGATTTGTTCTTGTGAATTTAACTTTTATGATATGAATTGAACTTTTAAGATATAAATTGGACCTTATGGATATAAATTGGTATAATTAGGAAAAAATAATTATCTTGAATTAGCTAAAAAAGATATAATTAATTTATAATTGTAGAATAAATTAATTTGTTCTTGTGAATCGAACTTTTAGGGTATGAGTTGAATTTCTTTAGTTTAGTTAGTTTATGTTTAAACTCGTAGGATATGAATTGAAATTTTAGTTTTTAGGATTTGTTCTTGTGAATTGAACTTTTAGGATATGAATTGAACTTTTAAGATATGAATTGGACCTTTTGGATATGAATTGAACTTTTAGGATATAAATTGGTGTAATTAGGAAAAATAATTATCTTGAATTAACTAAAAAAGATATAATTAATTTATAATTGTAGAATAAATTAATTTGTTCTTGTGAATCGAACTTTTAGGGTATGGGTTGAATTTCTTTAGTTTAGTTAGTTTATGTTTAAACTCGTAGGATATGAATTGAAATTTTAGTTTTTAGGATTTGTTCTTGTGAATTGAACTTTTAGGATATGAATTGAACTTTTAAGATATGAATTGGACCTTTTGGATATGAATTGAACTTTTAGGATATAAATTGGTGTAATTAGGAAAAAATAATTATCTTGAATTAACTAAAAAAGATATAATTAATTTATAATTGTAGAATAAATTAATTTGTTCTTGTGAATCGAACTTTTAGGGTATGGGTTGAATTTCTTTAGTTTAGTTAGTTTATGTTTAAACTCGTAGGATATGAATTGAAATTTTAGTTTTAAGGATTTGTTCTTGTGAATTGAACTTTTAGGATATGAATTGAACTTTTAAGATATGAATTGGACCTTTTGGATATGAATTGAACTTTTAGGATATAAATTGGTGTAATTAGGAAAAAATAATTATCTTGAATTAACTAAAAAAGATATAATTAATTTATAATTATAGAATAAATTAATTTGTTCTTGTGAATCGAACTTTTAGGGTATGGGTTGAATTTCTTTAGTTTAGTTAGTTTATGTTTAAACTCGTAGGATATGAATTGAAATTTTAGTTTTTAGGATTTGTTCTTGTGAATTGAACTTTTAGGATATGAATTGAACTTTTAAGATATGAATTGGACCTTTTGGATATGAATTGAAATTTTAGGATATAAATTGGTGTAATTAGGAAAAATGATTATCTTGAATTAACTAAAAAAGATATAATTAATTTATAATTGTAGAATAAATTAATTTGTTCTTGTGAATCGAACTTTTAGGGTATGAGTTGAATTTCTTTAGTTTAGTTAGTTTATGTTTAAACTCGTAGGATATGAATTGAAATTTTAGTTTTTAGGATTTGTTCTTGTGAATTGAACTTTTAGGATATGAATTGAACTTTTAAGATATGAATTGGACCTTTTGGATATGAATTGAACTTTTAGGATATAAATTGGTGTAATTAGGAAAAAATAATTATCTTGAATTAACTAAAAAAATATAATTAATTTATAATTGTAGAATAAATTAATTTGTTCTTGTGAATCGAACTTTTAGGGTATGGGTTGAACTTTTTTAGTTTAGTTAGTTTATGTTTAAACTCGTAGGATATGAATTGAAATTTTAGTTTTTAGGATTTGTTCTTGTGAATTGAACTTTTAAGATATGAATTGGACCTTTTGGATATAAATTAAAATTTTAGGATATAAATTGGTGTAAGTAGGAAAAAATAATTATCTTTAATTAACTAAAAAATATATAATTAATTTATAATTGTAGAATAAATTAATTTATTCTTGTTTTATTTGTATAGATGGAACATCGTACTTGGATGTACAATAGAAATTATCCTAATCGGCGGGGATTGCGGGAGGATTTTGTAGAAGGGGTTGATGACTTTATTAGACATGCAATGTCACTTCCACCATACCAAAGTGAAGGAGTAATTAGGTGCCCTTGTGTCAGGTGCGATTGTATGAAGTTTAAAAAATCGGAGGAAGTTAAGCTTCATCTTTATAGGAAGGGGTTTATAGAGAATTACTTTGTGTGGACTAATCATGGAGAGATCGATGGTAGCCGTGGGATATTTCATAACATGGTTGTTGGTGAAGATGCCTGAGGGTTATGCGTCGAATCTTGGAAAAAAGTAGATATGGAGGTAGGGAAGTTGAGCCATTTGAAAAGTCATGACTGCCATGTTTTCATGGAGACCTTAGTGCCTATTGCATTTTGTGGTTTGCCTGAAAGAATCTGAAAACCTATCACAGAGATTAGTTTATTTTTCAAAGACTTGTGTTCTACCATATTAAGGGAAGAAAACCTACTTCGGATGGACCAGAACATCCGTGTAATTTCTAGTAAGATGGAAAAAATATTCCCATGTGGTTTCTTTGATGTGATGGAACACCTTCCAATACACCTTGTACACGAGGCACGACTTGGAGGGCATGTTCAATGCAGATGGATGTATCCCTTTGAGAGGTAATATTATAAGTTTGATGTAATATTCTATTTTATTTGAATGTTCTTGGCTAACATGAGATTATATAGGACAATTGGCAAATGCAAACAATTTGTTAAGCAGAGGAATAAGATTGAAGGATTTATATGCGAAGCCTATCTTGCAAAGGAAACTGCACATTTTTGTTCTTATTATTTTGAGAGTAACGTGCCATGTTCTAGGAATAGGCCCAATAGGCACATGGTCGAATGTGTGAATGATCTATTATATCCACCAATGTCCATATTCAATCAACCAGGCCGATGTTCTAAGGATGTTAGAAAGAGAAGTTTGAGTGATATGGAGTACAAGTCAGCTACACTTCATGTGTTGCTAAATTGTCCCGAAGTTGTACCATTTCTCAAGTAAGTATTGATTTATTAGTTATCAAAATGTAAAATTTACTGTGACTACATATTGATGCAACTACTAAAAATATTTGATATGTCACAGTCACTTCGTGTGTCAATTTGGCTATGATGTTGTATATACGAGATTTGATACATGGTTCAAACAGTTTGTAAGTGTGTGTGTGTGTGTGTGTGTGTGTGTGTGTGTATATATATATATATTTGTAAGTGTATATATATATATACATATGTAGTGAATGTATAAAAATTGATTCATAAGTTGTGCTAACTTATGAATTTTTTAAACTCTATGTAGGTAAATAATCCAAATAATGGTGTAAATCAATTTTTGAAAGATATATCTTGGGGACCTAGGCTTCAGGTCACAACAATGTCTAAGTACGTAGTGAATGGTTATAAGTTTCATACAGAGGATTGCTCTAAAAATAAAAATAGCAACAACAGCGGGGTGTGGGTTCAAGGTGGTGATGGCAACCAAGTTGGAGATATTGATTATTATGGTGTGGTCAAAGAAATATTACAACTAGAATATACAGGTTGGCCATATAAGAAATTGATACTCTTTAGATGCAAGTGGTTTGACCCAAATCCAACAAGAGGTACAAGAGTACACAACCAATACAACATAATTGAGGTTAATCATACGAGGGAGTATGATCGCTATGATCCTTTCATAATTGCACATAACGTTAGGCAAGTGTATTATGCTCCTTATCCATTGCGGCGGAATAAGTCTGATTGGTGGGTTGTAATAAAAACTAAGCCTGTAGATAGGGTGGAAGTCGAGAATATGTTAGATGTTGCATATCAAAACGATATCTCTCATGTTCACCAAATAGTGGACGATCAGTTAGAAAATGATTTGGAACATCCTGAACGCATATTGGAAGAAGTTGATATAAATGAAGTAACAATTATAGAAAATGAGGACGAAGAATCAACTGATGAAGCTCAAACAAGTGAGGACGAAGAATTCTCGGACGAGGAACAATACGTCGATGAGGATTAAAAAGTTGGTTTTTTAAAGCACTCTCATTTTATAGCTAGTTTCTTATATGTTTCAATCTAAATGTGTATTATATTATGCAGATGGCAGGCAAGGGTCAAGGTAACAATGACCCTACTAGTTCTCGGGGTCGAGAAAAGGGTAGGAAGGGAAAGAGGAGGGTAGAAAATAATACTCCCTCTTGTCCACCCTTTTCAGAGATGCCTATGTCTTATCCTCCACCACACGGCTATACTGAGCTGCCACAGCATCACGAGCCGTACACCTTCATTCAGACACCCAGTCTTCCATCACAGGGCCATAGGACTATACGTCCGACATACAGTCCAGCTGCCTCACAGCCATCTGCATCACATCCACATGGATCACATCCCTACATATCGCAGCCACATGGATCGCATCCACCCATGTCACATCCACTCGTGTCACAGCCATCGGTATCACATCCACTTGGGTCGCATCCAGCTATGTCGCAGTCACAGGGATCGCAACCATCTTCATCATTGACTCCATCTATTGCAGGCCTTCGCCTGCGAGGCATTAGCTCTGACCCGCCTACACCGTCTTCACATGACTCTGATACACATGCTTCGGATGGTGATGACAAGGTAGTGCATTATGATCGATATGGCAGGATCAACATAGTCCCTGAGGGTGATGGGTAAGTGTTATTCATTATTTTTGCGTCTATTGATTTGTAATATTTTTACTAAGATATTAATGTGTTTTTATTGTTAAATTGCAGGTTCAGGCTTGGTAATAAGACTACGAGGATAATCGCCAATGCCATCAGAAAGCTTTATGATGGCCCTTATGCGACTTGGACTGATTGCCCATTCTCACTGAAGGAGCAAATTTTCAATCAATTTAAGGTATAAATATTCTTTTAAACAGTTTAATAATTTATATTTATGATGTTTCCATCTAATATTTAACTTTTGAAATACAGAACAAGTGTGTATGGGAAGACCGCTATAGCGCAGAAGTGGCTACAAATTTTCAACATAAAGCTCGCAAGAGATTGGCGGATGCTTTCTCGGATGCTAGAAAGAAGAACAAGAGGCCTGGCTGGTTACTTGAGAATTTGTGGAATGATTTGCAAAGGTAATGGCTTACCGCAGAGTTCTTAGAGAGGAGCGAAAAGGAAAGAAAGCTCGCGCATCCGAGAAGGGAGGCTCCTTGCACACTGGAGGTGTGATCAGCCTAGGGACAATAAAAAGAAGATTGGTACGTAATTGCTTAAATTATTTTACTTTTCTAAGTATATCTATTCTGTTTATTAACTAAATTAATTTGTTTTCAGAAAAAGAAGTATGGGCGTCCAATGAGTCATGATGAGCTATTCAAGGAGACACATATTGTGAAGAAGAAGAAAGAGGGGGATCAAGATAGGTGGGTCGAGGACCGGGCCTCGACTGCATATGTAAGCTTTCAATTTTATTTAAGTATTATAATTTACTTTTATAAAAAACTTGAAATACTGATTTAATTTAAAATAATATAGGGTCGCTACCAAAGTAACGTGGAGGAATTCATTCGTAGTCATCCAGCTGGTGAATCGGGTGAGCCAACCCAACCTTCGGACGAGGATGCTGAAAGAATATGGTTGGAGTCTGTTGGCGGTCCAAAATGGGGAAGGTATACGGGCTTTCTACTAAAAACTTCCATCGCTATAAGTGTGGAATGCGAGGAATATGGACTTCCTCGCAAGGCAAGCAACTTAATAGGGAGAGCCTCTCCGCTATGCAGGAGACAGTGACAAAGCTCACATCAGAGCTAGAAGCGGCTAAGGAAAGAGAAAGGCTTAGATATGCTCAATTTCTTGGCATGCAAGCTCAGATCAGAACTCTCCTATCTAGTGGAGCTTTTCCGTTGCCCCGATCTCATGAGTCATCTCCAGAGGGTCGACCTCCACGTGATCGTTCCTCCCGTCCTCCCCGTGATCGTGCTTCCCGTCCTCCACAAGACCATTTTCTATATCGTCTTGTAAATGAAAGTTCATCAGACGGTGATGATGATGTTGTAGAAAATACCCCTTGACTTTTATATACTTTGAACTAGACAAATAGAACCAGTTTTGAACTAGTTGTAATTAGTTTTAACTTGGTTTTGGATTTTTATGTTCAATTGAACTTTAATTTGTTAGTTTTAAAGTATTTATTGAATGTTTTGGTTGTTGTTGTTGTGTTGTTGTTGTTGTGTTTTTGTTGTTGTTGTTGTTGTTGTTGTTGTTGTTGTTGTATTGTTGTTGTTGTTGTTGTTGTATTGTTATTGTTGTGTTGTTGTTGTTGTTGTTGTGTTATTGTATTGGTATGCTGGCAGGTGGTGTAGCTACCAAAACAGGCATTTTATGCCAAAATTAAACCCAGAAAGTTGGTCGGTTTTTAATAAAAAAATAAATTATTCCAAAATACCGACCAAAGTTGGTCGGTTAATGAACATTGAATTCCCAGAATTCAACATTACCGACCAACTTTGGTCGGTATTGTGCTTGCATTGTTGAGATTACCGACCATAGTTGGTCGGTAATGTTTAATTTTAATTATTTTTAAAAAATATATATTTTCAATTACCGATCAAAGTTGATCAGTTTTTTTTAATTTTAATAATTAATAAAAAAACATAATTTAGTTAAACCGACCAACTTTGGTCGGTAAAATTAAATTAATAAAATATGTTTCCGACCAAAGTTGGTCGGTAAGAAATTAAACTTGTCAGATGGTCGTTTTAATATACCGACCAAAGTTGGTCGGTAATTTCCGATCAACTTTGGTCGGTAAGCCATTCCGACCATCAAAACACCGTCCACACCGTAATGGTCGCGTTTTGATCGGTAATTTGCCATAACCAACCAATGTTGGTCGATTTTTTTGATCGATTTTTAGCGAATTTCTAGTAGTGAGAGCCAAAATCTAATCTATAAAATATGATACTGAAAGAGATGAAAATTACCTCTAAAAGATCCGCGTATAAATGTTTTGTGTTTTAATAGCATGAATACAATGAAATTATTTATATAGAGGCCATATGTGTTTCATGCTTGTGATATTGTTATGGGTTTGAAGCTCAAAGCATATAGGATTCTACTATTGTTCCGCGTAATTGTCCAGATACAATTAGTATAGTATTAGAACTTTTCATTCAATTATAATTTTAAAAAGTTCTATCATTAGTTGGTGTCAGATTCTCAAATATTAGGCAAATTCATATTAGATATTACTATTTTATCCGATATGGAACTATCTTTTTGACAAAATATAAGGGTATAAAAGTCGATCAACATTTTAAGGATATTTTTGTCATTCAACATTTAGTATAAAACATTCGTGCTTTTATAAAAACTAGTTTCTATATACGTGCGCTGCACGTAAATCTTCAATCAAACATTTATATGAGCAATAAATTAAATATATTACATTGTAATTTACATGGATAAAGTTCAACAATTAAATACTAAAAATCAATATTATTGCAGTATATTATACTTAAATTTAAAATGATTCCACACCGGTTGAATTCACAAAGATTATCGATTTAGTTAAATTAGATTGTATTTTGTTTTGTAGCACAAAGATGTGCAACTTTGTGTCTTTGTCATATCTTGCCTATTTCTTTGTGAACAGGATCTTGGTGTATGTTCATTTAATTTTATGCCACTTCAACTGCTTTGTGGGACATAAGTTTGACTGATTAGGTTTTTATCTCTTCTTGTGCCTTTTCTTCTAATAAATCAGAATTAGGACATGCAGATTCTTTATTCGAAGTTATTGTCCAAGCGCAATTAGTATTACACGATCACTAATATTACGATTTCATCCTTTTAGGGGTGATTCCTTTTTAAATTAATTTAGCTTTCAAAGGGTATAAAAGTCGAGTAATATTTTGAGGATATTTTCGTCGTTCAATATTTAGTGTTCTAACATTCGTGCTTTTATAATAATATAGATAGATAGATATAGATATAGAAATATAGATATATAGACTAGTTGTAACTTATTAAATAAATTTTGAACGAGTTGTATAACGTGCAAATTTCTCTATTTTTTAAACCATCAGTGGGATCAAATCCTATTTCTGTGCATAAGCATAAATCATGTGTTTGAGAACTAGCTACAAGGGGAAAGAAAGAAAGTGATGAAGAAAATCCTTAGATGACGACCATGTAAGATTCTAATAAAATGTTAGACGACTCGAAATGCTCATTTTACGGGTAATTGATTAGTTACACGCTTATTTTAATAAGGAATGGCTCCGCTCCGTTCTTGCTCCACTATATGTCAATATAGGTATGGATTACTTTTTATTTCTTTTCAAAATGTAGGTATGAATTACTAACACGTGTATTTGCAAAGTTTAAAGCATGAATTTGCTTTGTCTTAATCTCTATTATCATTATTATGGTTAAGTTTCAATTTGATAATATTAGACTTATTAACGGCATATGAAATATTGGTGCCTACTGGTAGAGTTAAATATAAAATGTAAAAACAATTTTTCGGATATTAAAAATTCAAAGTTCCAAATTTGTAATCCAATCCAAAATTTAAAGTTTTTAAAAATTAATTCTAAAATAAAACTCGTAATTCAAAAATTCAAATTAAAAATTTCAAAATTTTGGATTTCTTGATCTCGAATTTGCCCAAACAATGTCCACCTCTATCCATCAACATCATTTCTCTCTTCCCAGACCACGCAAAAGAATAACGTACCCATAGCCATTTGTGTTTTTACCCCAAAACAAATACCATTCTCTTTATTATCTTCTAATTATTTTTATCAATCTTCTTATCTTACAATAACAACAACATACCCAATATTATCCCACACCATAGAGTTTGGGGAGGGTAGTGTGTACGCATGCCTTACCCCTACCTTGTGAGGATAGAGAAGTTGTTTCCAATAGACCCTCGGCTCAGGAGAGCATAAGTACCACATTAATGAAAATATAGACAAGGGACAATATCAAAAAGGCATATAAAAGCAGAATAAAAATAACAAGACAGTAAGGTGATCAACAATGAAAGAAAATAACGGTTAGTCATAAGAACCTACTACCAACCGAAAGCGAGACTGCGTGCCAATACTACTGTTATGAACACTCTAGACTACCTACCCTACTACCCTAATCCTCGACCTCCATACCTTCCTATCATGGGTCATGTCCTCGGTCAGTTGAAGTTGTGTCATGTTTTGCCAAATCACCTCTCCCCACCTCTTCTTTGGCCTACCTCTACCTCTCTCCGTAGGCCCTCCAATGTCAACCTCTCACACCTCCTCACCGGGACGTCTGTGCTCCTCCTTCTCACATGACCAAACCACCTAAGCCACGCTTCCCGCATCTTTTCCTCAATAGGGGCCACACCCACCATGTCACGAATAACCTCATTTCTGATCCTATCTAACCTGGTGTGCCCGCACATCCATCTCAACATCCTCATCTCTGCTACCTTCATCTTCTGGACATGGGAGATCTTGACTGGCCAACACTCAGCCCCATACAACATCGTTGGTCGACCACCATGCAGTAGAACTTACCCTTAAGTTTCGGTGGCACCTTCTTGTCATACAAAACACCGGAAGCGAGTCTCTATTTCATCCATCCCACCCCAATACGATGTGAGACATCTTCATCAATCTCCCCATCCCCCTGAATAATAGACCCAAGGTACTTAAAACTCCTTCTCCTAGGGATGACCTGCGAGTCCAGCCTCACCTCCCCTTCCCCTCCCCTCCTTGAGTCTTGCCACTGAACTTGCACTCCAAGTATTCCTTCTTGGTCCTGCTCAACTTAAAACCTTTAGATTCCAGGGTCTACCTCCAAACCTCTAATTGCGCGTTCACACCACCTCGTGTCTTGTCAATCAATACAATATCATCTGCAAATAGCATGCACCACGACACCTCTCCTTGAATGTGGCGCGTCACTACGTCCATCACCAGAGAAAACAAAAACGGGCTGAGTGCCGACCCCTAATGCAACCTCATCATAATCGGAAAATGATCCGAGTCCCCACCCACCGTCCTCACTCGGATCTTTACTCCATCATACATGTCCTTAATCAACCTGACATAGGCAACATGTACACCTCTAGTGTCACGACCCAAAATCTAAAAAGGCCGTGATGGCGCCGGACACCGCTGTCAGGCAAGCCCACAATACAAACTTCACTTAATTACACATTTAGTATTTTTAAAATCAAAATTTCTTTAATGAAACAACCAGGATATAACTCATAGAGTAAATGATAAATAATTTTAGCAACTAATTTTCTAAACAATTCGTAATCGTTCCCAAAATCCGGTGTCACAAGTGCATGAGCATTTACTAGGGAATTAAAATAAAATACAATATCTGTCCAGAATACAAATTAGACAGGAAAATATAATAACTCTGAAAGAGATTCTGTTAGCTGCGGATCGTAATATAGAATGCAGCTCACCTATATCCCCATAATTATTAACCACACCTCTGTGCCCACAAGGCCGCTATACATTTATGTACCTGCACAATAAAATACGCAGCAAGTGCAGTATGAGTACGAAAATAACGTGTACCCAGTAAGTATCAAGCCTAATCTCGAAGAGGTAGAGACGAGATGGCCGACTTTGACACTCACTATGGGTCAATAATATTAAATAATCATGAAATAGAAATATTTATATCAACGTGATTCACAGAGTTAACATTAATTTTATTGACCAGTAGAAATAATTAAATTCCTTCAAATGCAGTAATTCTCAATATATTAATTAAATTCCTTCAATTTAAATAAATTTCCAAATTTATCAATTAGTCTCATTTACAGGAATAACAATAATTCTTAACAAGTAGGAATAATAATTCAATAAATTTGAAAGATTTCCAACTTATCAATTAGCTTCACAAGCTACAATAAACTATTAAGGTATCGTGTGATTATTATTATTAAGCACGATTTCTGCTGAGGACGTACGACCCGATCCAGAGTATCGTGTACACTGCCGAGGGACGTGCGGCACGATCCATAGATGCATCTATCCTGCCGAGGCATTCGGCCCGCTCCACAAGAAAGGAGGACATTTTCTTATGTACCTCCGGAATGAAAATATATTTGTTATAAGATAAATTCAGGAGGAAGAACAATTTCTCTTAATAATTAATTAATTTAAATAGAAAAAAAATCAAGTATATGAGATTTCCATCATTTAATATTTTTATCTAACAATTCACAATATATATATGTATATATATAAAATAATATTAATTAAACAAAGAATATAATTTACACAAGTAATCATGCTTTGAGTCCTAATCTACCCGAACTTTAACATTAATAGTAGCTACGCACGGACTCTCGTCACCTCGTACGTACGTAGCCCCCACAATTAGCAACAATTATTTAATTTAACCACCTATGGGGTAATTTCCCCCTCACAAGATTAGACAAGAGACTTACCTCGTCTTGCTCCAATTTAATCCACTACTAGGCCTTTTCCTCAATTATCCAACTTCGATTGGCTCGAATCTAACCAAAAATAATTCTATAAAATCACTAAAATTTATAGGAATCAATTCTATAAGGAAATACTACATTTTCAATAAAAATCCCGAAATTAATTAAAAATTCATTTATGGGGCCCACATATCGGAATCCGGCGAAAGTTATGAAATCGGACAACCTATTCAATTAGGGTCGCAGAAGCGGTTGTGGGTGAGTTGGGCAGTGCCCGCAGGTGCGAGACGTTTTCCGCATCTGCGATGGCGCAGATGCGGCCTCTTGAAGCGCAGAAGCGGAATAGAGCGCAGGAGCGAGGTGGATTTGCTCACATGCGATGTCGCAGGAGCGGGACGTTGTCAGCATATGCGAAGGGGCGACCTTCAGTGTTTTCCGCAGAAGCACTCTTAGTGTCGCAGAAGTGGCCTTTGGCTTCGCAGGTGAGAAAGTCACCTGGGTAGAATGCATAAGTTAGCCAAATCGAATTTTGGCTCATTTCATCTCTTTTCTCTCGTTGGAGCCTGCCTTGGGGGCTATTTTGGAGTGCCATTTTATCATCCTTCATGAGGTACGTAATTCCCACGTACTGTGAGTTAAATACATGATTTATTTATATGGATTCAAGCATGAAAATTTATAGAAATTGTGAGATTTTGAAAGAAACCAAGAAATCGGTATTTTTGGATTTTGACCACGAAATTGGACATGGAATTGAGAATAAATTATATTTTTGAGTTCGTAATGTTATGGGTAATGGTTATCTTCGAAAATTTTTGGAATCCGGGCACGTGGGCCCGAGGGGTTACTTTATTGACTTTGAACGGAGTGGGAATTTATTTGTTATGAGTATTAGAGTATATGTTTATGGGTTTACACATTGTTTGACTAGTTTTGGACTGACACAGATCTGTTTGAGCTGTTAGAGAGGCTTTGGAGCCGGTTATGGAACTTCGGAGCGAGGGAAGTCTCCTGTATAACTCTGTGAGAGGAAAACTACCCCTAGGTGATGTATTTAATGTGTAAAACTTATTACGGGGACTACATACGCACGAGGTGACGAGTGTCCATACGTAGTTAGATTCATGTTATTGTCCAGGTAGACTTTAGTTCACATCATGCTATAGCTGCACTATTTGAGCAGTCTCTCGCCTATTAAATTCCTTTATTTTACATTACTACTTGAGACTCTTTTGTAGAGACTTTACGAGTTCATGATTATTCATCGAATAATGTTACTCCTATTATGGCATGTTTCCGAGTATATATATATATATATATATGTTTCATTGAAAGGTTTTTATTAAAGAAATTTTGACTCACATGTTTATTCGTGAGTGGGGTTAAGGACCTGTCAAAGCCTCTTATTCTAATGGGATCAGGCCATTCGCCTCGGCAGGATTTATGTACCATACTCTCATGGGAGGGGGTCGTTCGCCTCGGCAGTTTAATAGATGCATCTATGATTCATGTCGTTCGACCCTCGGCTTGGATCGGGCCGTATGCCTCAGCATTTTCTATATCATATCCTCATGGAATCGTGCGTAATATTTGGCAAGAAGCCCGGGTATCTGTAAATCTTTCCCTGATTCGAATTATAACAACCTGTTTGGTGAGGTCCATTATACACACACACACACACACACACACACACACACACACACACACATATATATATATATATATATATATATATATATATATATATATATGCTCCGATTGAGAAGGAATTTGCTAATTAAAAGCTTCAGTTTATTGTAAGGAGGATAATTGTACTACATATTTACACTGGTTTATTTCATTTATTTACTTTGCCTCATATTTGTTTACCTCCTTACTGTACTTGACATTATTGGAGCACTAGTGAGTGTCGATGTCGATCCCTCGTCACTACTTCTCCGGGGTTAGGTTAGATACTTACTGGGTACACGTTGATTGCGTACTCATACTACACTTGCTGCACATTTTTGTGCAGGTACATATGTGACTAGTGGCCTTGTGAGAGCAGAGGCGTGTATGCATGCGAGGACTTACGTGAGCTGCATTTCATATTACGACCTACAGCCAGCAGAGTCTCCCTCAGAGTATTAATATTTCTCATGTCCAAATTTGTATTCCGGACATATGTTGTATTTTATTTTACATTCCTAGTTGATGCTCATGCACTTGTGACACTGGGTTTTGGGGTGATTATGGGTTGTCATGTATTGTAATTGTTGAAAATATTATTATTTACTTTGTAAAATTCCAACTTTTACTATTTAATGGAAGGAAATATGATTTCAAAAATATTAAAATGAGAACCAAATTAAGTATTTATTTTTGGCTTGTCTGACAGCGGTGTCCAGCGCCATCACTATCTTTAATGGATTATGGGTCGTGACAGTATGCCAGGAATCGAATTCGGAGGTCCCTCCTTACTGTACTTGATATTATTGTAGCACTAATGAGTGTCGATGTGGACCCCACGTCACTACTTCTCCGGGGTTAGGCTAGCTACTTATTGTGTACACGTTGATTGCGTACTCATACTACACTTGCTGCACATTTTTGTGCAGGTACATATGTGACTAGTGGCCTTGTGAGAGCAGATATTACGACCCACAACCGACAGAGTCTCCTTCAGAGTATTTATATTTCTCCTGTCCAAATTTTTATTCCGGACATATGTTTTATTTTATTTTACATTCCTAGTTGATGCTCATGCACTTGTGACACTGGGTTTTGGGGTGATTATGAGTTGTCCTGTATTGATATTGTTGAAAATATTATTATTTACTCTGTAAAATTCCATCTTTTACTATTTAATGGAAGGAAATATGATTTCAAAAATATAAAATGAGAACCAAATTAAGTATTTATTTTTGACTTACCTGACAGTGGTGTCCAGTGCTATCACAACCTTCAATGGATTATGGGTCGTGACAGTATGTCCGGAATCGAATTCGGAGGTCCCTACCTCGACTTATCGCCATTTAACGGAAACTAGAAATCTAAAGGCTAAATATTTTCAAAGTTTGACCGTAAATTTGACTTTATTGATATCGGACTCGGATTGAGATTTCGAGAGTTGGAATAGCTCCGTTATGTCATTTATGACTTGTGCGCCAAATTTGAAATCATTACGGATTCATTTAATACATTTCGGCGCGAGTTTTGTAAAGTGAAAAGTTTAAAACTCATAAGTTCGAATCGAGGTATGAATTATACTTTCGCCGTTATTTTACGTGATTTGAGACCCCGAGTAAGTCCGTATTATGTTACGGGACTTGTTGGAATATTTGGTTGAGGTCCCGAGGGCTTAGGTAGATTTCGGATGGTTAACGAAATTTAATTTGGATATTCTATGTAATGACCAAACCAATTATTTTAAATTTTAGAAACCCGTTCCCCTAAATAAAACTTTCTGAATGTGCTTTTAATAATTTATGACTTGCGGGGATGGTTCGATCAGAATTTGGAAGTGATCAGGTTGAAATCGGAACAATTGGTTCCTTAGTTTGGCTTAAAAAGGCCAAGTTTGACTTCGATCAACATTTTGAGAAAACGACATCGGAATCGGGATTTGATGGTTCCAATAGGTTCGTATGATGATTTTGGACTTGGGCGTATGTTCAAATCGATTTTTGGATAACCCGACAGTGTTTTAGCGCTTAATAGTAAAAATCAACTATTTGAAGGTTTAAAGTCCTTTAAATTTGGTTTGGAGTAGGTTTTGGAGAAATTGAAGTCCGTTTGGAATTCCGGGTCTAGGAATAGCTCCGTACTAGTGATTTAAGACTTGCACGCAAAATTTGGTGTCATTCCGAGTAGTATAAGTATATTTCGGCGCGTTCGTAGTAAGTTTGAAGAATTTGAAATTTCTAAGTTGAATCAATTTGGTTTGGGGTATGATTCTTAGATTTGATGTTGTTTTATACGTTCCGAGAGTTCGAGCGAGTCCGTTTTATGATTTTAAGCCTGTTGGTATGTTCGGACGGGGCCCCGGGTGCCCCGAGTGTTAACCGGACGAGGGTCGGACCAATTTGTGGAATTTTGAAGAAGAGTTGAAGCCTTCTACTTTTGGTAAGTTTGCACTTGCGCTTGGACAGCCGCAGGTGCGACCATCGCAGATGAGACTTTGGCTCGCAGAAGAGAAAAGGGGAGGGCAGGCAACTGACCGCAGATGCAAAATTTTTACGCACCTACGAACGCGCAGGTGCGAGACAAAACACGTAGATGCGAGACTGGGCAAGTCGAGTGAAAATCGCACCTGCAAGGCTTTTCCGTAGGTGCGGAAGATGCAGGTGCGAAACCACTGCTTGTCAAAATGGTAAAAAATCGGGGCTCAGACATTTTGAGCCCATTTTCCCTCCATTTTCGGGTGATTTCAAAGCTTTTGAGAGGGATTTCAACTAACAACTTCGAGGTAAGTTAATTCTACACACCTTGAGTTAAATACATAGATTATGGGTAGATTATACCCGATAAATCTTAAAAATCAAGGGTTTAGATGAAAACCCTAGATTTGTATAAAAATGAGAT